>NC_133326.1:357291814-357591814 GCF_042186555.1 Aquarana catesbeiana
GTTTGTTAAAAGTTTCAGTGAGAATGGGAGAGAGTATTTCTGAGAATGTTTTATAGTATAAAGCCGAGTAGCCGTCTGGGCCTGGTCTTTTGTTAAGTTTTAGGTCTTTTATGATGTTAGCAACTTAATCTATAGTTATAGGCTCATCCAAACTGCTTTTTTGATTCTGAGATAACTCAGGTAAGGTTATTTTTGAGAAGAAGGATTCAGCCTCTGTAGGATTAAATTCATTGTTTGTCTTGTATAAAGTTGCGAGATGTGAGTGAAATTTATGGACTATTTTAACTGGATTACAAGTGTAAACATTTTTTGATAATTTCAAACGTATTGGTTTGAAAGATTTGTTAGTTGAATTTAATGCCCAAGCCAAATATGTACCTGGTTTGTTTGTATTCATGTAGAAATTGTGTTTGGAGCGTTTGAGGGATTTATCAACTGACTCAGTGAGAAATAGATCGTATTCCAATCTAGATTTTTCCAGATGAGATTTTGTACTCTGAGATGGATTATCTTGAAATGATATGTAGGCTGCATTAAAATTGAGTTCTAGTTTTTTTGCTAGATTTTTGCCTTCCCGTTTAAATAGTGCCATTTGTCTTTGTATTGTACCACGCAAGACAGGCTTATGAGCTTCCCACAGTGTTATTGGGGAGATGTCTGTTGTATTATTAATTGATATGTATTCCTTTAAAGCTTGTTCAATGGCCATCTGATGTAGTGGGTGTTTGAGCATTATGTCCGGTAAGTACCACGTTGGGTCATGCGCTTTTGATATGGCTGAGGCTATAGTAGTGTATACTGCATTATGGTCAGACCACGGAATCGGAATTATATCTGATGCAATAATTTCTGGTATCATTCCTATTGTTAGAAAAATATGATCTATTCTGGTGAAGGTTTGATGAGGGTGCGAGAAATAAGTGAATTTCTTTTTCATTGGGTTACTTTCTCTCCATGAATCTACCAGATTGTATTTGGAAAGAAGTTGAGAAAAAGGCAATCTAGAGGTTATTTTGGATGGTGTAAAAGGTGATTTATCTAGAAATGGGAGAAGGACCTGGTTCGAATCCCCACACATTATCACTGTTCCTATTTTGTGTGTATTAATCACTTGTAATATATGTGAGAGGAATGGTGTAGGTTGTTTGTTAGGAGCGTAGTAGGAAATCACCGTGATTGCTGTATCCATTATATAACCCATGAGTATCAGGTATCTACCTTCTGGGTCTTTAATTTCTGATGATAAGGTGAATGGTGTGGATCGGTGAAATGCAATTAGAGTTTCCCTTTGCTTGGTACAGGCAGAAGCCGTGTAAATTTGTTGATAAAAAGGAGAAATATATTTTGGAGTAGAATCTTTGGTGAAGTGTGTTTCTTGGAGGCATACTATGTGAGCCTTCTTGTTATGGAAAGCACGGAAGGCTTTGGTCCTTTTTTGAGGGACATTTATTCCCTGAACATTCAGGGAAAGTATATTCAGTGGTGCCATGGCAATAGATCAAATAGTTTTGACTTACTTTTTGTTATGCAGAGCTGACTGCGCAGATCAACCTGTGTGGACTGAAGAAATGAATAGATAGAAAAGAAACCAGTGAATTCTGGAGTAAAGAGTAAACAAAAAACATATGAGATTAGATGATACATTGTATAAATTATTTTTTGCAAGTAATCACAATTTACCCGTGAAAGAGAATAAATATGTCTCAGGGAAATAAGTGCCTTCGTCACACTCCCACATAATATGGTTGGGAGAATGAGGAGGGCTAATGGGGGTACACGGATCTTCCGCTTACAGGAGGGAAGTGCTATGTCAAAAGACATCAAAATGATGTTTCATTAATTGGAGTGCAGAATATAGTTTTTGTTGAAATTATTTATTCCAGGGTGGTTGTATATGGTTAGTCTTGCCCTAGGCTAAATAATTCAGTTAGAAAGGTACTGTTAATAACTTTGGTATTGAAGAAGATAGTTTGAATTATTTTGGGATTTTAACCCTTTTAGAGTAAACAATTACATATTTTATTCATATGTAACTGTTTAAATATGTTAACTCATAAAATTGAGGTTGTATTGCTTCAGATTAGAATAAACAAAAACATAATTCTAGGAACTAGTTAGGTAATAATATATTTGTTTTAATAAAAGAAAGAAAAAGCTTCCATTACTTCTGGATTATTGAACATATTTGTCCTAAAAAGTAATAAATCTATTGTTATTACCTGATAATATTTAACTGAACAAGAATTTCCTTATTTCACTTATATATTCTAAGGCTATATGAATCAGAAGTAATAAGAAATAAAACTGGAATGTAACATGATCCCACACAGTGTGTGACTATCAGAATGCAGTTACATTCAGTTATAAATACAGGTTTTTTATAGAGAACCATCTCTTAGTATAATAAATGAAGAGATATCAGGAATTAGGATGTCAGTCCATTGAATCTTCTTGGTCCATGGATGATGTGGCATAACGGCCTCTTTTGTGAGAATGATGATTCCCATTTTGTTCTGAAATTTTCTGGGTGCTGCCTGAAGGTGAAGATGATGCCATTCTTCTGCGTGTGGGAGTGTTGCTGCTTGTGGGTTCTGTCAGATTTAATTTTAAAAGGGTTTGTTGTAGTTCATCTGCTGATCTGCTTCTGTAAATTGTACCTTGGTAGTTAAATCTGACTGAAAAGGGGAAACCCCATTGATACATAATGTTGTGGCGTTGCAGTTCCATTAGTTGGGGTTTCATGGATCGTCTTTTAGTAATAGTAAGTTGGGATAGGTCAGCAAAAATTTGATAATTGTGTCCTTGAAAATTAAGTTCCTTTTTTTCTCTTGCAGCAATTAGTATTTGTTCTTTCGTTCTGTAATAATGACATTTTGTGATTATATCACGTGGGGGTCCATCTTTCTTTTTGGCTGTGAGGGCTCTGTGTACTCTGTCCAGTTCTAAACGTTCAATAGGGATATCTGGCTTTAGTTCTTGTAATAGAGCAGTAATAGTAGATTGCAGGTCTGTCACAGTTTCAGGTATTCCCCTTATGCGCAAGTTTGAACGTCTGGCTCTATTTTCGTAATCTTCGAGCTTAGTTTGAAGTATTAAATTCTCTTTTTTTAATTGTTCCAATTCTGTTATATTTTCTTGGGTTGTAATTTCAATTGCATCCATTTTTATTTCTAAGGCTGCGGTGCGGTTTCCCAGCTCTCTTATTTCTTTGGTTAGGCTTTTTGTTATTTGGTCTGAGGTTTGTTTTAAAGCCTTATGAAGCATCTTTTCAAATTGTAATAATATTACTGGGGATACTGAGGAGGCTTGTGGAGAAGTTTGTGAGAGGATTTGTTCTGTATCTGACTCAAATGGAGAGTCTTGCTGTGACATTTTCTGTCTGTGAGAGCTCCCTGATGCTGTATCTTGTGAGGTGACTGGAGCTGCTTCAGCTGCAGTGAGTGCCTGTGAGCTCTTTGTGAGGTGATTTTTATTTCTGCCACGGTTTCCTCCCAGTACCATATTTCCTGCCCAAACTTTCAGAGTTTGTTCCCTGGGGCAAAAAGGTTCAAATGGATACCTTTTGAGCCTGCAGGCTCCGCTTTGTCCTTCTCTTCTCTCCTCAGCGGTGTGGAGCTCTAACAATGCATGTCTGCTCCGCTAGGCTCCGCCTCCTGCCCCCAAGGAACTTTTTTTTATTACCTGCAAGGCAAAGGCATAATGTGCTGCATGTACAGTAAATGTCTCCTAAATGGTGCACATTTGGGAGATATTTACACTACCTTAGGTAAGCCTTATTATAGGCTTACCTATAGGTAAAATTAAAAGATGGAAGGTTTACTTCCTCTTTAAGAGGGGATTTCCCCAGTTTTTAGAGAATTATTTTCACTACCTGTTGCATCTTCAGGACAGGAAGTAAAGGACATTTCTGTAGATACACTAACATGTCATGTTTTAAAATTGGGCACACTCGTGGAAAAACTATAGTACTTAAAACTCCCCATAGACAATGCTTTATAAGGCTTTACAGGTTACCACTTTAGAGTTACAAAGGAGGTCTGGCTCTAGAATTATTGCACTCGCTATAATGTTCTCAGTGATGACTTACATATTTTGTGCGAACACTGTTTACCTTTGCGTGCAACCATGGTAGGGTGGGGGCACTTTTTTATTTATTTATTTTTTTGTATTAAAAAAATTTACTGTATCTTTCATTTTTTTAATCTTTTTTATTGCTATCAGAAGGGATGAACAACATTCCTTGTGATAGCATGGGCTGAGACTGGTCCTCTATATAGAGAGGTCTAATAGATCCCCCTAATATTCCTAAAGTGATTCTGCCACAGAAGAAGACATTGGTGGCTCCATGGAATGAGGAATACTGTAGCAAGTTATGCTAGATGTTGATGCCTTCTTTTCAGACCATGGTAAGACTTGGTTCCATATCACGTGTGTAACATGTGGAATAGCTGACTTCTCTCACTTGAAAGACTACTGCAAGGCTGTAGGTAATAATGCTACTGCAAAAGCTTTTACTCTAGCAAAAAGCAAAAGCTGTTATACTATGTGTGGCACTATTGGTCTTACCTTTGGTTCTGCTCTTTTTATTTTTAATCTACATTGGATCAAAGCTGCAGGTATTTCATTTGCATGCACTTATTCTAAGACACATGGTACAAAAGCCTAGACAACACAGTCAAACATTTGACTACAATTTACTGAGAATATGTGACTGTTAAAAGCTCTATAAACAAGGGCTGAACAGGAAGAGAGGCTTTAAGAAAGGATGTGAAAAAGTCACCACAGAGAAAATTTATAGACTATAAATTTGCTTGTTAATTTCATGCTATCAGAACCAATTATGGTACACTTCTTTTTAAACTCCTGATGATGAAATGTTCCTTAGGCACAGAGGCAGATCTTCTGCTTAGGCCATTAACACAAATAAATTAGGTGATTTTTTTTTTTATTGCCGTTTACCGAAATTTGATCTTGAATTCAAGAAAATAGAAAAAAAAATCTTAAGCACATCCAGAAACACATCACTGTGTTGGATTCAGTGAAAATGTGCACATAATTTTAAGCACAGCAGTAAGAAGCTAGGATTTAGAGAATGGTAAAATGTTCCATATTCCATAATGCTAAGTTAATGTCAGCTTGTCAAAAAGCCCACAGCGACATGAAGTCAGAGTTAGTTTGTGTTTTCCAAAGACGTTGCTGACTAGAAATAAAGCATTATGTGAACTCTGTCTATTGCCAGGGATTTTAGTGTTGCAGACTTGTTTCTTTCCAGTGGATAAATAGGCACATTTAAAAATAAAAAAGTTTATGCACCTTTTAGTGGCTACCATAGCTGACCTCCTTTTTAAAATACTGGCTGCCTGACTGTTTCCGGCTTCCATATATTCCAAGTTGGTGAGCTGAAACAAGCACAAAGCTACTTAAGGCAAAAAGTCAGTACTAGGGATGATGCTTGGGTTTGCCAATACCATGGGTTTACAGCAAATTGCTGGGATTCACAAAGTTCTCAGATCCCAGGCTTTTGTCCAACTCACAAGATCACTGCATTAACCACTTGCTTATGGGGCACTTAAACCCCCCTCCTATCCAGACCAATTTTCAGCTTTCAGCACTGACGCACTTTGAATGACAATTGCGCGGTCATACAACACTGTACCCAAATTAAATTTTTATCATTTTTTGCCCACAAATAGAGCTTTCTTTTGGTGGTATTTGATCACCTTTGTGGTTTTTATTTTTGTTAAAAAAATGTAAAAAGTCTGAATTAAAAAAAAAATGTTTTTTTTAATATTTTCTTATAACATTTTAAAAAAGGTAATTTTTCTCCTTCATTGATGTACACTGATGAGGCAGCACTGATGGGCACCAATAGGTGGCAGTGATGGGCACTGATGGGTGGCAGTGATAGGCACTGATGGGTGGCAATAATGGGCACTGATCTGTTACACTGATAGGCAGCACTGCTAGGTGGCACTGACTGGCACCACTGGTGGGCATTGATAGGTGGCACTTGTGGGCATTGATAGGTGGCACTTGTAGGCATTGATGGGTGGCACTTATGGGCATTGATAGGTGGCACTGGTGGGCACTGTGGGCACTGTCAGGTGGCAATGGCAGGTGGCACTGGCAGGGGGTACTGATGGCACATATGAGGCATTATTGCCTCTTCCTTCTTCGGACCAATGTCCCTTGCTGATGAGCCGGTGATCGGCCTTTTTTTTCTCCTCGCGCTGTCAGCATGAGGAGAAAAAAAACAATCACAGAGCTTTTGTTTTGATCATGTGATTAGCTGTCATTGGCTGACAGCTGATCACATGATAAGGGGCTGGGACCGGCCCCTTACTCGGATCGATGATCACCCGAGTCTCAGTAACTCGGTGATCACAGCGCGCTCCACGCGCACCCTGTAGGGCGCACACAGGGGAGGCCATCATATGACGGCCTCCTGGGAATTCAGGCCCACGCTGTAGCCGTCATTTGGCTATAGCGCGGATGTCAACTGGTTAAATAAAGAAAGTGCATTATCTTTGCCCATAATCAGCTGAGTCACAAGATGCAATTAGGTGCAAATGTTTATTAAGTGTTCTTTCATAGCAAGACCACTTACTGTTATCTCACATATATATTATTCTTATTAGGGATGAGCTTCGAGTGAGTTTGACTCGAACATCGGCTGTTCGCAAGTGAACAATTTGGGGTGTTCGTGGCAAATTTGAAAGCCGCGGAACACCCTTTAAAAGTCTATGGGAGAAATCAAAAGTGCTAATTTTAAAGGCTTATATGCATGGTATTGTCATAAAAAGTGTTTGCCCCAGGGGACATGGATCAATGCAAAAAAAAGTTTTAAAAACGTCCGTTTTTTCGGGAGCAGTGATTTTAATAATGTTTAAAGTGAAACAATAAAAGTGTAATATTCCTTTAAATTTCGTATCTGGGTTTTGTCTATAGTATGCCTGTAAGGGGCGCATGTTTCCCATGTTTAGAACAGTCTGACAACAAAATGACATTTCAAAGGAAAAAAAGTCATTTAAAACTACTCGCGGCTATTGTTGAATTGCCGGTCCGACAATATACATAAAAGTTCATTGATAAAAACGGCATGGTAATTCCCCACAGGGGAACCCGAACCAAAATTTTTTTTAAAATGACGTTGGGGTCCCCCTAAATTCCATACCAGGCCCTTCAGGTCTGGTATGGATATTAAGAACAGTCTGACAGCAAAATGACATTTCAAAGGAAAAAAAGTCATTTAAAACTACTCGCGGCTATTGTTGAATTGCCGGTCCGACAATATACATAAAAGTTCATTGATAAAAACGGCATGGTAATTCCCCACAGGGGAACCCAAACCAAAATTTTTTTTAAAATGACGTGGGGGTCCCCCTAAATTCCATATCAGGCCCTTCAGGTCTGGTATGGATATTAAGGGGAACCCCGGCCAATATTTAAAAAAAAAATGGCGTGGGGTCCCCCTCAAAATCTATACCAGACACTTCAGGTCTGGTATGGATTTTAAGGGGAACTCTGCACCAAAATTTTTTAAAAAATGGCGTGGGGTCCCCCCAAAAATCCATACCAGACCCTTATCCAAGCACGCAACCTGGCAGGCCGCAGGAAAAGAGGGGGGGATGAGAAAGTGCCCCCCCTCCTGAACCGTACCAGGCCACATGCCCTCAACATTGGTAGGGGTACCCCTACCATTTCACAAAAAAAGTGTCAAAAATGTTAAAAATGACAAAAGACAGTTTTTGACAATTCCTTTATTTAAATGCTTCTTCTTTCTTCTACTTCTTTCTTCTATCTTCTAGCTTCCTTTGGTTTCTTCCTCCATCTTCTTCTTCTGGTTCTTCTGGTTCTTCTGGTTCTTCCTCCGGTGTTCTTGTCCGGCATCTTCCTCCATGGTGTCTTCTTCCCTTTTTCTCCTCAGGCCGGTGACCCCGCCCCCTCTGACGCACGGGGACTTGACGGGGACTTCCCTGTGGCATTCCCCGTGATGTCAGAAGGGGGCAGGGTTACGTAACGGGTGACCCCGCCCCCTCTGACGTCACGAGGAATGCCACAGGGAAGTCCCCGTCAAGTCCCCACGCATCAGAGGGGGGCGGGGTCACCGGGTGGCCCTGCCCCCCTTTATTTAAGAACCATCAGAAAAGGAGAAGCGTCACACAGCGGGAGCCTCCCATCATGCCATCATGTATGCGGAGCGGCCCGAGGAGAAGAAGGGAAGAAGACACCGTGGAGGAAGATGCCGGATGAGAACAACAGAGGAAGAACCAGAAGAAGAAGAAGAAGATGGAGGAAGAAACCGAAGGAAGATAGAAGAAAGAAGATAGAAGATAGAAGAAAGAAGAAGCATTTAAATAAAGGAATTGTCAAAAACTGTCTCTTGTCATTTTTAACATTTTTGACACTTTTTTGTGAAATGGTAAGTACCCCCTTACCATTTCACACAGGGGGAGGGCTGGGATCTGGGGGTCCCCTTGTTAAAGGGGGCTTCCAGATTCCGATAAACCCCCTGTCCGCAGACCCCCACAACCACCGGGCAAGGGTTGTGGGGATGAGGCCCTTGTCCCCATCAACATGGGGACAAGGTGTTTTGGGGGGCTACCCCAAAGCACCCTCCCAATGTTGAGGGCATGTGGCCTGGTACAATTCAGGAGGGGGGCCGCTCTCTCATCCCCCCTCTTTTCCTGCGGCCTGCCAGGTTGCGTGCTCGGATAAGGGTCTGGTATGGATTTTTGAGGGTACCCCACACCATTTTTTTCTAATTTTGGCGCAGGGTTCCCCTTAAAATCTATACCAGACCTGATGGGTCTGGTATAGATTTTGAGGGGGACCCCACGCCATTTTTTTTTTTAAATTTTGGCCGGGTTCCCCTTAATATCCATACCAGACCTGAAGGGCCTGGTATGGAATTTAGGGGGACCCCCACGTCATTTTTTTTTTAAATTTTGGTGTGGGGAATTCCCATGCCATTTTTATCAATGAACTTTTATGTGTATTGTCAGACCGGCAATTCATTAATAGCCGCGAGTAGTTTTAAATGAATTTTTTTCCTTTGAAATGTCATTTTGCTGTTAGACTGTTCTAAACATGGGAAACATGCGCCCCTTTACAGGCATACTATAGACACCCCCCAGGTATGAAATTTAAAGGAATATTACACTTTTATTGTTTCACTTTAAGCATTATTAAAATCACTGCTCCCGAAAAAACGGCCATTTTTAAAACTTTTTTTTGCATTGATCCATGTCCCCTGGGGCAGGACCCAGGTCCCCAAACATGTTTTATGACAATAACTTGCATATAAGCCTTTAAAATTAGCACTTTTGATTATTCATGTTCGTGTCCCATAGATTTTAACGGTGTTCACTTGTTCGAACAAATTTTTTGTCTGTTCGCAAGTTCTGGTGCGAACCGAACAGGGGGGTGTTCGGCTCATCCCTAATTCTTATTATAGCCAAATTTACCACCCTAACTCCTCCCACAGCTTTTACACTACATAGACAGTAAATATTGTCGTTTTTGCAGCGAAATTGGTCCTAAAGGAATAAATGGCGAAATGTTAAAAAAACTAGAGTGGGAGGGGACAAAAGCTGACAACTCCATGATCAGCTAAAACATTATGACTACCCCATGATCAGCCAAAACATTATGACCTTCCCATGATCAGCCAAAACATTATGACCACCTCATGATCAGCCAAAACATTATGACCACCCCATGAAAAAAAAAATTTAAAAAAATAATTTTTGGGAAAAAAAAAAACATTTAAAAAAAAAAATCATTTTTGAAAAAAAATCATTAAAAAAAATCATTTTTGGAAAAAAAAATATTTTTGAAAAAAAAATCTTTTTTGAAAAAAAAAATAATTTTTGAAAAAAAAAACATTTTTGAAAAAAAATCATTTAAAAAAAATCTTTTTTTGAAAAAAAAAATAATTTTTTGAAAAAAAAAATTTTTGTTCACTCTTTCAGCTAATGATGGGACTTCTTCAACTTTTTTACTACTATTTATACTTTTTTAAAATATTAAGCTTTTTAACACTTTTCATGGTTACTCCAGCCACTCCAACCACATAACAGTTACTCAAGCCACTCCACCCAGTTACTCTGCCCACTCCTGTTGTAGACTACTGTAGGTGGAGGCAAGAACACTTCACACAATTTCCCTAGAAATTGTATCTTTTCTAGTTTATTTACTGTATTTTGTTTTAGCATTGGTACTTGTCCCCCATAGCCTGCTTATTATTCCTACAAATAGACCACAGGATTTGCCCTCATATGCTTCAATAGGGTTCCCCCTAAGCAACCCGGATTTTAAGCACAATTTTTTTAGGTCTCTCTTTTACAAAAGGAATGTTATCAACATTACAGCCAGGCAATTACCCTTTCTTAGAAGTAGTGATGAGCAATGGCTTCATATACTCTCACTACATGTTATGAATACAGTGATTTTTTTTTTTAGAGGAATCTTTTCTCTGTATTCCAGATAGTGTACTGTATGTATAAGTAAAAAGCCTTTTACTGTATCCAGGGGCGGACTGACCAGTCGGTCCATTCGGACGTGATCCAAGGGCCCGGCCGCTGAAGAGGGCCCGGCAGCGCCACCTGCTGGAACCGGCTTGGGGTCCAGGGACAAAAAACTTGCAGTCACGGGCCCCCGGCGACAATCTTTTGTGCTGCCTCGGAGGGTAAGGGGTGAGGGCGAGCATCGCTGGATCACATAGAGCAGGGATTTCCCTTTTACCCAGCGACTGCTGCCATCAGATGTCCCACCTCCTGCACTGGCTCTTTTGATAGACATCACACTGGAAGCGGGACATCTGATGACAGCGGATGCTGGGTAAAAGGATGATCCCCGCTCTGTGTTACCTGGTGGCTCTCCTCTATAACCCCCATACACTGATCGCACTGCATGGAAAGGACACTGGTGAGGCTGCATGGAGGGGACACTGATCAGGATGCATGGAGGGACACTGATCAGGCTGCATGGAGGGGACACTGATCAGGCTGCATGGAGGGGACACTGGTCAGGCTGCATGGAGGGGACACTGATCAGGCTGCATGGAGGGGACACTGGTGAGGCTGCATTGAGGGGACACTGGCGAGGCTGCACAGAGGGGACACTGGGGAGGCTGCATGGAGGGGACACTGGTGAGGCTGCATGGAGGGGATACTGGCGAGGCTGCATGGAGGGGACACGGGCGAGGTTGCATGGAGGGGACACTAGCAAGGCTGCATGGAGGGGCTACATGAAGAGGGACATTGGTGAGGTTGCATGGAGAGGACACTGGTTAGGCTGCCCTGAGATGACACTGCGGAGGCTGCATTGAGCAGACACTGATCAGTCTGCATGGAGGGGACACTGGTGAGGCTGCATGGAGGGGACACTGGTGAGGCTGCATTGAAAAGGCACTGGTGAGGCTGCATGGAAAAGACACTGGTGAGGCTGCCCTGAGGGGACACTGGTGAGTCTGCCCTGAGGGGACACTGGTGAAGCTGCATGGAGGGGGACACTGGCGAGGCTGCATTGAGGGAACACTGGGGATTCTGCACAGAGGGGACACTGTTGAGGCTGCACAGAGGGGACACTGGCGAGGCTGCACTGAGGGGACACTGGTGAGGCTGCACTGAGGGGACACTGGTGAGGCTGCGCTGAAGGGACACTGGCAAGGCTGCATGGAGGGGGCACTGGTGAGGCTGCATGGAGGGGGCACTGGTGAGGCTGCATGGAGGGGACACTGGCAAGGCTGCATTGATGGGCACTTATGAGACTGCATTGATGGGTGCTATTTCTAACATAGACTCTGAAATGGACACAGAGAGGACACGCACATGACGTCATTATGTGTTGCACCGTGCGCCTCTACAGAGGACGTGGAATGGTGGAACGAGGAGAGGACACATCAGCCGGCCACAGCAGGGCCAGAGTACCAGCCAGCCACCCAAGCCAGCCACCCACGGTGACCCACCCACACCAGGGAGCCAGCCAGCCACAACAGGGTGCCAGCCACATAGGACACGGGAGCCAGCCATCCACAGAGGACGTGGGAGTCAGCCAGTCACAGAGGACGCGGGAGCCAGCCAGCCACAGAGGATGCAGGAGCCAGCCACAGAGGACGATGGAGCCAGCCAGCCGAGGCAGGGTGCCAGCCACAGAGTAAGTGGGAGCCAGCCACAGAGGATGCAGGAGTCAGCCAGCCAGCCACAGAGGACGCAGGAACCAGCCACAGCTACAGTATCCATAGTTAAGGTAAGAGGAGTGCTACTCGGTGCCAATTTTATTTCTACTTTGTGAGAGGTTGGGGCAGGGGTGAGAGTCATAGCACAAGGAGGGGGTCCAGTGAAGACCAGAGTAAATAAAGGTGTTCACTGTACACTCTGTTAGAAAGAGGCCCCCCTCCAGGTCCCATTATATTCCTTTGTAGTTTCTAATGGGTCCTGGAAGGGGGTCTCTCTCTAACAGAGACTTTCTAATGGACCCCCCTCCATGTCCCATTAGACTCTGTTGTAGACTCTAATGGGGCCTGGAGAGGACGTTTTCTAACAGACTGTCTAAGGGACACTGTTAGAGAGAGAGACCTCCCTCCAGGTTCCATTTAAAAAAAGACAGAAGTTGTACTTTGTGCAAAATGTAGAGGCGGGATCAGGGGTGGGCCATGGGAGGGGTTAGGGGTGGACCATGAATGGGGCCTGACAGGGGGCCCTTGCTTTATTTGGCCCACGGGCCCTGAGTGTTGTCAGTCCGCTCCTGACTGTATCCAAGATAATATTTACTTGATACCTTACTTTCAAAGTATGAATTATATATTGTTATGTGCACATTCTGGCATCTGCAATTTATCGGTGACAACTTGATTCTGACCAAATATTTACCTTTTTACTGGATAACTATAGTACATAATAATTATCTGGCTTTTGAAGGTTTTTTTTTTTCACTATTGTGTGGATACCCATTTTAACACTGTGACTAAGAACCAAGTACTGTAGGTTAATTTTGACATTCCTCCCTTATTTTATCCCCACATAATACTATCTATTCATTTAGTACTTATATTGGACTGATACGACATACAGTCAATTACTTAATGATGTAATTATTACTTAGTTGTTAGTAGCCTTTAGTTTCTTAACTTCTAACCTGTATCTTTTCTTATTTTGGACACCGCTATAATGCCAACCACCCTCTTTTTGCTCTTATCTATTTAATAGGGATGAGGTGCCAGATTAAATAAGGTCACTCAACCTACCTTTCCAGCTACTTACTTATTAGTAGTCTTTAGTTTCTTAACTTCTAACCTGTATAGTATTTATGAATTTGTATTTGTTTCTAAATGTAGAGTACTTGGGACTAGTTTCTATTATAAATGGATTTAAGTCTGTGTATGCTTTTAGGCTAATTTATTATAATAGTCAGGATATTAAGGCATGAGTAAGGTGAAGTTTTTAAATTCTAATTTGGAGTGAAACATCTTTTCCTGGCCCACCTCACATCAGCACACAATGGGTTAACACTTCCTCCGGAGCCCCACATGACCACCTGTTCACCTGTACCTAGCTGAATAAAAGACAGCCCCTCCCACAACTAGGATGTTCTTCTTTTTTGGTCTGCTCCAGGCCACCTGTTGATTGCAGTTGGTGAGTAATTTGTTCCCTGCACCCCCCCAGTCCCCCCCCCCCCGTTGAACCTACCCCTCCATGTTCAGCCTCGCATGGAGTTGGAAGACCCTGAATGCTGAAGGTAAATCCTTCTAAAAACTGGGTGCCTTTTTGTGCCAAGGCCGCGGGCAAAATGATGCTTCAACAGCATTGATATTGCACAGGTGTGGTATTATAAGAGCTCTGCAATGTCATTGTTGCCTCTCGTTTTTTTTCCTGTCTTTATATGCAGTGCACCACACTGCTCTCCTGGCTTTATTGTCAGTCTGAGAGCGGTTTGAATGGTGTCACAGGGGGCAGGGAGATGGGCAGCATGGGATGGGAACCGCCAGATGCCATGCAATGGTGTAAATGGTCTTGGAGATCTGCATTTGAGAGGGCTTCTCTCCCTCTCCCTCTCTCTCTCTGCAGTCCTGCCAGGTAAAGGACTTCCCTCAGATTCTGACTGAGTCTCCTGTCTGTCTCTGGATGTGCTGTCCTATCTCCCCTGCTTTGCTGTGTACTTCTGTGGGTTTGACAGTTTGACTGCTTTTTGTCTCAGACTCTAACTGTGTCTACTATCTGCCTTTGCAAATGCTACCTGAAGCTCACCTGCTGATGCTTTAAAGTGAGTGGATGAAGGCAGATGGCTCTTAAAGAGACAGGGTTCCATGTTTTTTGGTGAGAGGTAATATGCTTTTCTCCATATATTTTGTGCAAATAAGAGCTTGCCATACAAATTAAGGTGTTTTGCATTATTTTAGAAGCAGAAACCCTGAACGCAAATGCTCCAAAAAACATAAGACCCGCCAACTATCATCTTATCCTGACCAGGGCGATGACACCTAACAGGTTGTCACATTCATTAAGTATGTGGTTTCCACTTATCCTGTGAAGGGACAGGATCCAGGAAATTGGCACATGCGTTTATGCCAGCATGATAGAAAATGCCTGGCACAGCTCAGGGTGCATTTTGGGCCTGCATGCAGTCTGCAATGGCAGAGAAATGAAATTGCATAGGTTGCCTCACAAGGATGTGGTTGTACAAAATTCTAAGCCCTATTACGGTGGCTATAGCAGAAAGTATGCTGCAAATATTCACGCCACAAGCAACACCTATAATGATAGAGCATACATTTCTCATTGATGAAGGATGGTCCTTTCCCAAAATGGTAGAGCGTAAATCGCTCGTTGATGAAGGATGGTCCTTTCCCATAATGGCAGAGCGTAAAACGCTTGTTAATGAAGGATGACCGAGACCTCGTCAGAAGACCAATTACAGTAACAGGTTCTCTAAGCTTTATCCAAATAGGATGGCTGATGTATGTTTATGTACTGCACTTCCAGGGGTGCCTTTTTATAACTCGGTTGCCTTCAGAGATCCTATGGATGAGAAAGTGGACCTGTTCACACCAGATGTAGTCCAGTGTGTTTTTGTTCTGCATCAAGAACGCATGGACAGTGTCTAACTTTGATTCCAATTACCTAGTTCACACCAGTACAGTGCATTCTAGTGCTGTCAACAAAAGTAGAATGTTGCATTGTTTCTGTATGCAACACATCTGGAAAGTGGCAAAACGCATTGAGGATGCATCAAAAACACTCATGCAGAAACACATCTGGAACACAGAAATGGTGGTGATCTGGCCATCAGGCTTGCACGGAATCTATACAGTGACAGATTTTGCCTTGCAATCAGCAATAGAGTTACCTTTGCTATATAAACTTTGGAAATGGTATTACATTCAACACTGGAAACTACAAGATTTGGCATAGTTTCTGGAAAGATTGGAACCTAGCAACTGACGTTTGGTTGATGCTTTTGATAGACCTAGTACAAGCGCTGGCACACTCAGTCACTGCTATGAGAGCATTATGGTTATGCCACTGGAGGGCATACAGAACACAAGCCTTCGACATTTCCTATAATGGGAGATTATTCTATGGCCAAACGATGAACACCGCAATTAAGCGAATGACAGGAGGAAAAGTCTGGACTGTGGCCACAGACTAATAAGAGGAAGCCGCCATCCTTCACTCAACTGAACTTCAGAAGGTGCAAGAGGCCAAACATTATAGGACAGGCTGCAGATTTAAGGTTGAATATAATTTTTTATTGAATTTTTTCAGCAAAAAAAAAATAAGTAAACCAGTATTAGAGGGGGAGAGGATACAGAATAAACAAAAGGGATCATAGTTAAGGGTGGGGGGGGGGGGGTGGTCAACACCTTCCACCCGTCATACAAAATAGTATGATTTTACATGTACATAAGTGCTTAGAACAGTCTTTCATAGTAAAAAATATCCCTCCATGCAGTGTTTTCCTTCTCAGGACACTGTCTGGAACTTGTTACATACAATCCAACTGTCGTGTGGGAGAGGGTATGGGGTAAAGGGCAAGACAAGAGATGGGAGAACAAGAAAGGGAAAAAGGGGGGGACTCAGCAGTATAGGGTTAGCGGTAATCTAATTACCAATTTAGAAAATTACATTTTCAATAAAACCAAAAATAAAAGTAATAATAATAGTAATACTACTTCCCTCTAACACCGTGTAATACAAGGCCCAATCCTCAAGCAGAGATTCTGTTGAGGAGGAGGTCCAACGAGGAGTGGTGAAGCCAGAGAGACCACAATAGTATCACTCATCTTTTCCTGTAGCTCCTCCATGAGCATTATGTCATTGAGTGTGTCTATCCATCTAGTAATAGAGGGAATGGTGTCCGTTTTCCAGTACAAAGAAATGACATGACGGGCTGCGGATAGGAAGAATCTAAGGAGATTTTTCTTGTGAGAATGGACTGATCCTGGTAGGATGGATAGAAGAGCCACTAAAGGGGAGGGGGCTAGAGAGACGCCATATGCATCACTTTAAATACTGAAAACCTTGTCCCAAAATGGGCGGACTCGACCACACTCCCGCCACACATGAATATATGATCCCTTTCCTCCGTGACAGCGCCAACATATGTCCGAAGTGCCTGGATACATCCTGTGTACCGTGACTGGATCTCTGTACCATCGTGATAGTAGTTTATAATTCTTCTCTTGTGAGAATACGGATATGGATTATTTATGCGTGAGTGTGAACAATGTAAACCATAGTTCTGAGGAAATCTCTTTGTCCAGGTCTCTTGACCACTTTTGTGTGAATTTAGGCAATAAGACACATATATGTGACTGTATGTCTCTATATATCAGGGATAAGGTGTGTTTGGGGGTCTGAGAGAGACTACACATATCCTCAAATGTCGTAAGTGGTCTGTGGACCTGTCCTGAAAGATGCAGTGTCCTGCTGTGTTGTGTCAGAGACATTATGGAAAGCCAGTAGGGGACTGAAGGGGACTGAATATCTGGTAGCGGTTGGAATTGGCCTGTGGAGGGGTGAACAAACTGTCTAGCTGTAGGTTACTGTTCCCTTGTGTATGAGGCGCATTGTCCCTGTGATAAATTGGGAGTGATGGGTTGTCAAAGAGAGAGGTGAGAGGACTAGGGTCCGTGGATATGGCGAGTGTGTTGTGTTTGCTGTACCATGTAGTGATCGCTGCCGTTGTCATGGGAGAAATTCCGGTTATTGTGCAAAATTTAACTTTATATCCACAGAGAAGAGCCCGGAGGTCTACTTGTGCCATGTCTTGCTCTATGATCATGGATGGTTTGGTTAAGGGTCTCAGAAACCACTCAAGGAGTCTCGAGAGTATGGCAGAGGTATGATACAGTTGGAAATCCAGAAGGTCGATGCCTCCTCGGATTTTGGAGGTACATAGTATTTTATGCTTAAGTCTGGGAGGGTGATTTTGCCATATGAACTTGACTGCTAGGGAGCGAAGCGAGAGGAAGAAGGCTTTGGGTAAAAGTATGGGTAGTGTTTAAAATAAATAAAGGCAGTTTAGGGAGAATGTCCATTTTGAGGACATTCATTCACCCCCACCATGTGAGCTTGAGATGATGCCAAGATTCCAGTGAACGCCGAATTTTGGTCAACAGAGGACTATAATTCAAGGCGTATATGTCCTGTAGATCTTTAGGGATCTCTGTCCCCAAATACATAACCGAGCATGCTTGCCAATGTAAAGGGAATTTTCCTTGAATAAGGGCTACATTCTTTGGTGTGAGAGAAATATTCAGGGCTTCTGTTTTGGCGATGTTTAGTTTGAAGTTGCTATGTGCTCCGAAGCAGTCAAGCTCCAGGAGAATGGCAGGGATGCTAACTTGTGGCTGTGTGACATAGAGAAGCAGATCATCTGTGTAAAGCGATTACTTGCAGGGGGCCGAGGGTGTGAGGATCCCATGAATAGAGTCATTGTTTCTAATGGCTTGGGCCAGATGTTCGACGGTGAGCGCGAACAATAACGGTGATAACGGGCATCCCTGTCTCGTACCGTTTCTGATCTCGAAAGCCGCCGAGGACTCACCATTGGCAGCCACTTTTGCGGAGGGGTTGGAGTATAGTGACATTATTTTGGCCAATAGACGTGGACCCAGGCATATCTGATGTAAGGATGCTTGTAATAGGGGCCAGCTTACTCTATCAAACGCCTTCTCGGCGTCGCACGCTAGTAAGCAAGTAGGGATGTTGTGATGTTTCTCATATGATAAGAGGTATAGGGTTTTTTTGGTATTATCCCTAGCTTCCCGACCTGGAATAAATCCTACTTGATCACTATGTACTAGAGAAGGGAGTAGGGGGTCTAAACGCGTGGCTATAATTTTGGAGAAGTGCTTGAGATCAATGTTCAATAGAGATATGGGTCTATAATTGCTGCATTGTGAGTGGTCTTTTCCGGATTTGGGTAATACTACTATCTGGACCTGGAGGAGTTGTGGTGGTAGTGGACGTGTTTCGTCCACTTCTTCAAATGCTCGCGCCATAATTGGTGCTAGTTGTTGAGCGAACATTTTGTAAAACTGGGGGGTATAACCATCTGGGCCTGGGCTCTTGCCATTCTTAAGACCTTTGATCATGAACAAAAAGTCTGAGGAGGTTAAGGGTTGCTCCAGAGTATCCGCTTCTGTAGGGGATATCCTAGGTAAGGCTGTGTCCTGTATATATTGGTGTAGATCCGAGATGGGAAGTGAGGTGTATGTCCCGAGAGGCGGAGGTTGTACAGCGAGGAATAGAAATCCTTGAATTCAGAGACGATTTCTGAGTTTAGGGTGAATAACCCAGGCTAAATGCTTCCTGCATTTATTGGCATGGGCATAGTGAATCTGGTATCCTTTGTTACAGGCTGTCAGTGATCTTTCTGTGAAGAGGTGCAGTAGGTCTCGACGTGCTTTAGAGAGTTTGACTAACGTCTTGGGGTCTAAAGTGCGTTTGTGTGTGGATTCAAGAGAGGCGATCAGGGCGAAGAGGCGTCGTATGTCATCTGCGCAAGCTTTTTTCAGTCTAGATCCATGTTGAATAAAAATCCCTCGTAACACGCATTTTAGTGTTTCCAATTTATTCATGGCCCGACATCTCGTCTCTAGTGTGAAGTTGGACAAAGTCCTTGATGACTTTAGACACTGCTGCAGTGCACGCTGTGTCATTCAGTAGATTATCATTGAGTCTCCAGGTGTTTCGACGTGCACGTTGTTGTAGTCTACCAAGGGTTACGTGTACCAGTGCATGGTCTGACCATAATTTTAGGCCAATCGTGCAAGCAGGATCTAGGTCCAGTAATGTTTGTGAAAGAAAAATATAGTCTATCCTACTATAGGATTTGTATGCAGGGGAGTAATATGTGTAGTCTCTCTCAGCAGGGTGCAAAAGTCGCCATGTGTCGACCAGGGATAATTCTGGTAGTCCGTATTTTAGCTAAGGAGGAAGGTGTGATGTGTGACTTACCGGTGGATGAATCCAGTCTCGGGATGAGAGGGATGTTGAGGTCACCTCCTAAGATTAAATTGGGAGTCCCAAAGGCTTTCAGGCGGGCTGTCACAGAGGAAAGGAAGTGGAACTGTTCCTGATTTGGAAGATAAACATTGGCAATTGTAAAAACAGTCTGTAAATATTGCAGTTTTAAAAACAAAAACCTGCCCTTCGGATCTATATCGGTATAAAGCACTTCTGGTGTAAAGGAGTTGTGGAAGGCCACCAAGACCCCTTTCGTTCTAAATAAGGGATTAGTGCTATGGAACCATGTTGTAAAATGTTTGTCTGGCAGTGTTGGCACTGTGTCTGAGCGAAAATGGGTTTCCTGTAATAATAATATTTGCCTTTTGGCTTTGTGGAAATGTTGTGGTATTTGTCTGCGTTTTTCTGGTGTATTAAATCCTCGACAGTTCAGCGAGGATATATTAAACTCTAAGGCGGACGCCATAGTGTGGGGATCGTGGAGTAATGTGCTGAGTGACTGTGAGTCCTAGAGCGAGAAGGCCTATTTTTGGAATGTAGAGCTGAGATGAAAAGGGAAGAAGAGGGGAAGTGGGGAAAGATATAAGGAGGGAAAGGGAAAGGATGTATGCACTGGAACTGTAATCTGTGTGGTATAACTGTGTGTATGTTGAGTGCAAAGTAGAATTGGGGAAGGTGTCTCGGAGAGCAGTAGGAAAGTTTGGTATATGACTGAGCATATTGTTACTAGCTATGAGAGGACTGCTCCCTCTAGTGTCCATTTTGGGGAAAAGATAATGGGCACTACCAAGTAAAACTAAAGTGAATGTCAAGTACAGAGGCAGTAAAGACTCTGCTAACCCTACCGTGGGGAATGTGGTTGGTCTGGCCAGGGGTACCCACATCCTAGTTGTATCTAGATATAGTAAAACATTTCAAACAGCACCTTGGGTACACTAGATTTTTAAACGAATAAGTGGTGGGACTCTCAGGGTCCCCTGCTATCTAAGATATAACAGTGCATGTAATAACAGACATTTAAGGCAGGTAACTTATAACTTGTGCAAAACATTAAAACTTAACCCTGAGGACAGCCGTTGAGGCCGTCGCGTCCAACTCTTCCCCTCTTCTGGGGGGAATGATCTGCAGTAGGGGTCACTCGCCTCCCCCCGGGGTCCCGGGTCAAAGAGAGAGAAAACGAGAAAAAAATCAAGAAAAAATCAAGTCATAGACACGTTGAGAAGACAAAATTCCCACCGGCCGGTGGGGGGATGGAGTTTCATCCTGCAGGGGATTTGGAAGTGCGGGATCGAGAGCGTTTCTTTTTGGAGTGCTTTTCCCATCCAGAAGAGAGAGGCAGGCCTGGGGTCACTGATCTGAGGGGCCAATCTGGAACCTTAATTTGTGGGAGTTCAAAAGTCCCTAAGAAGTTAGCCAGGCCCGCCAGGGTACGAAAGATAGCTGATTTGCCATTTTGGGGTGCAGAAAGTTGGAATGTGAATCCCTGCCTGTATTTGATCTGCTTAGCTTGTAAGGCATCTGTTACTGGTTTCAGGGCTTTCCGCATAAGCAGGGTCTGTCTCGATAGATCTGTTAAAAGCATAACAGGGGTATCGTTGAACAAAATGGATTCCTGTGATCGAGCTGCCTGCATGATGTCAGATTTCACATAAAAAAAATGTATGCGGCAAATGACATCTCTGGGGTAAGCTGGATTGGGGTCGCAGGGTCCTAGTGATCTGTGGATCCTGTCTATTTCGAGCGGATTCTCTTTGGGCTTATTTAGCAACTGGTTAAACATAGAGGTGGCCGCCATTGCTAAATCTTTGTTTTCCACTGATTCTGGCAATCCATGGATGCGGATATTGTTGCGATGGCTTCTGTTCTCTTGGTCGTCCAGACCATAAAACAGTTGTTGGATCTGGTTAGTGCGTTCTTGCAATATGTGCTATTGCTCTGAGATTCTGGAGGCTGATTCCTCTACAGTGGTCTCAATATCTTTCATGCGGTGAGGGGAGTGCATGGCCTGTACCTTAGCAGAGATGTGTGCTGCCTGTGTTGCCCATCTCGGAAGCCGGTGTGGTCTTGCTGTCCGTGCCTCTCACGGGGAAATACCGTATTTATCGGCGTATAACACGCACTTTTTTCCCCTTAAAATCAGGGGAAAGTCGTGGGTGCGTGTTATACGCCGATCCCCGCTATCGCTATGTGAATGTCGGCGATCGCCGCCGACATTTACATAGCGAGTAGTTTCAAATATGGCGCCGCGGACTTCGGAAGGACTCGGCGGTGCTGAACGAGCGCCGCCGAAATCACAGAGCCGAGATACACATAGTCGGGTGTATTCGGCTCTTTACGGCGCCGCTCACTGTCACGCCCAGTCCCGCCATTGGACCTGTGTTATGTCCATCATAGGGCGGGACTGGGCGGGACTGTGAGCGGCGCCGGAAAGAGCCGAGAACCCTCGGCTATGTGTATCTCGGCGGCGTTCGTTCACTTCCGCCGGCGCCGAGTCTCTCCGAACTCCGCGGCGCCATATTTAAAACTACTTCTATGTGTATGGCGGCGGCGGCAGCGGCAGGAGGCATGGACACTAGGCTGCACTGGGGACAAGGCTGCAGGGACAAGGCTGCACTGGGGACAAGGCTGCATTGATAAGGCTGCACTGGGGACAAGGCTGCATTGATAAGGCTGCACTGGGGACAAGGCTGCATTGATAAGGCTGCACTGGGGACAAGGCTGCATTAATAAGGCTGCACTGGGGACAAGGCTGCATTGACAAGGCTGCACTGGGGACAAGGCTGCACTGACAAGGCTGCACTGGGGACAAGGTTGCATTGACAAGGCTGCACTGGGGCAAAGCTGCACTGACAAGGCTGCACTGGGGCAAAGCTGCACTGACAAGGCTGCACTGACACTGAAAAGGCTGCAGATGAACACTGATGAGGCTGCATTGATGGGCATTTTAATGTAAGTTTCTTTTCCTTAAACTTCCCTCCTAAAAGTTTTTTTCCTTAAAATTCTCTCCTAAACTTGGGGTGCGTGTTATACGCCGGCGCGTGTTATACGCCGATAAATACGGTAACTGCCTATTTCCCCGTATTTCTGGTTCCCCGAGATGTGGAGGGTATTGCTGCAGCCTCTCCTGCTCATATGGGAGGCCAATGGGGACTCTGTCTGTGGTGCTGTGTGCCATTCGTAGGACAGGGGCAGGAGCCAATCTATCAGGCGTCCGTCCTCTCCATGCGCCAGGCCTCGCCCCCCGACAGGCCACAGATTTAACAGATCTTAGTGGAGGTGTCTCAAAGTTTTTTTTTACATGAAATCAAGTCCAGAGCAAGCTGTTAAGATGGCTGGAAAGTCTTTTTGAAGGTGCGTCCAACCAGTCTCTTTCAGTTGGGACCAGGGGGCCTGGGTGAAGTTGATGATTGTAGCCTCCTTCTGGAGGTTTGGACGACGATCATCAAAATCTCCTCAAAGAGATGGGCAAGAAAGACATGAGCACACAGACAGTTGTTATAAGAACAAATATCCCAATTGGAAATAAATAAAGGTATACTCTCACGTTAGTATCAATATTTAATGCTAGTTAAACAACAATCATCAAAGACCAGTGGGTCCAGAAGACAGGTGGGAGTACGTACAATGGAGAATTCTAAAGTTGACTACTGAATTCATTTAATTTATGTTCAACAGATCTCAGGAGAGAAAATGTTTGATTTTTATACTACTACAAGGCCATCATGCCAGCGATGCCGGAACATAGAATCATCATCATCTGGGGGCCTTTCTCCCCAGTTTTTCTAGTACTTAAGGCAGGAGTATTCTGGCCTCTTTCAGTTTGAAGGAATCAAATGTGTTCACACACACCAAGAGGTTTAAGATGGAGTCCATGCAGGCAGTCACAGGGACAGTTCAGCAGGAGAACCAGTTGATATCAATCGACCGTCCGACTCATACTTCCATGTACCGATCTATGCCAAGCACCAGAGGCGTGTGAGATTTGCGGTGGCCAGATGTCACTTCCACATGTGTCTGCCTTTTACAGAATAAGCACAGCCCCAGGAACCTTTTTGAAGATCTTGTTGGCAGTGGTGGTACCTTGGACCAGGTGGCACATGAGGGCATTTTCCAGTCGCCTTCTTTAACCTATGAGCTGGGCTGTCTATGGATCAGAAAATCTTTGTGCCTATACAAATTCTACAAGAACTGGAATTTTCAACATCGGCACTGTGCTTCTTTCGGAGGCATACCTCTCAGCCTAGGAGATAGGATGATTCTGATGCTAGTCTCCGGGAGTACACAAACTGAAGATACAAGTGCAAGGCCATTGGAAAGCTGTGAAGCACAGACTCCCCAAGTATCTTCAATGGAATTAAGTCTTTTCTAGCATTGCAAGCCTTTCAGGATCTACAAGGGGGCTGAGTAAGGTTGACAACAAGACAGTAGTAGCCTACATTGCCTGACAAGGGGACACCAAAAGTATTTTCTTGTTATTTCTTGCAAAGAATCTATTCATGGGGCAGAGAACCACTTAGTTAATTAAGGTTGGTCTTCTTGCCAGGGAAGCAAAATCGAATTATTGGTTCGGTTAGGCAGAATATTTTTTCAACAAGTGCCTCATACCAATATTGGCCCTATGGGGCATCCCAGCAGTAGTTCTCAGGGAGATTTCACTGAACATGCAGCTTCTGATATTTGCAACAGGATACCAATGCAAAGAATCTGTCATACAAGATAGGTTCACAGTGCCATGGAATTTTCTGTTTGATCTTTGTCTCTAGTCAAATTAAATCTTTTATGGCAAGGTCAGTAACAGCACCCCAATCCAATGAGACTACTTTTAATAGCCTGGCTATGGAATAGGCTACAGTAGAGGTGCAGGGATTCTCATCTGAGGTTGTTCAGACCTTGGTGACCAGAAGATCATTCATGAACGCTACATATGAGAGGATATGAAAGAGGTTTGTTTTGTTTGCTCAGCAAAAGCTTTCTCTCCTGTGTTCCCTGGTCTAGTCAATATCCTTGACATTTTACAGTCAGCGCTAGAGTTTGGTCTGGCATACAACTCCATTTAAGGTACAGATCTCTACTTTATCTTTTCACAGGCTGCAGATGGGTGCAAAAGCCAGTGACCAGGTGCTTCTTCCAGATGACAATCTATATATGACCTTGAGGGAAATCCTCGTTCCCTCTGTGGGACTTAGGCTTAGATCTGAGAGCACCCTTTGCTCTGATAGGTTTAATTTGCTTTGAAGTACCTCATGGTAAAACTAGTTCTCCTGACAGCAACTACTCCAGACAGAAGAATGTTGAAGATTGCAACACTTTCCTGCAAGGGCCCTTTGGTGTTTTTTTTTCTTTTTCTTTTTTTTTACCAGAGAGGGGAATACCACATCTATCTTCAAAGTTCAATTTTAAAGTGGTATCCACTTTCCAGAAAAAATGGGAAGTAGTCCCTCCGAGTTTCACATGAGAGTCACTGAGTGCACAGAGACTTCAGTTTTCTTACACATGGTCAAGTTACTAACAGTGTACTTGGTCAAAAGAGGAAAGTGTACAATCTTTTCATTTAGCCATCAGGCCCCAGAGTCATGCACTGTTGGGTTACCAGTGTGATTAGATTGGCATACAGGAAGTACGCTTTTCTGTTTTGAAACAATTGCAAGCCTATTTGACTAGAGGGTTGGCAGCCTTTGGGGCAGTTATGCCAGGATTGCTTGGAAGATATAGGTAAGGGCTAGCTTGAAGGTCTGGTGCGGCCTTCATTCAACCTTACAAACGAAATATGCGACCAGCAAGTTTGGAACAAGGAAGATCAATTCTTTCTGGCTTTAGAAGCTTTCTTTGATTGTCAGTGTCTCTTTTCATTTGTTATCTCTAGCCCTATTTTAGCTTTGGTATATCCCGTTGTATGCTGATATGAAGTGGGCCAGGAAAATGGAAAATCGTCATCACTTACCATAATTTTCCTTTCCCATCCTCACGTCCGAACAGGACTCCCTCCGTAGTGGCCTGTCGATCAAGTTATTGAACATCCTAGTTGGGGGAGGGGTCTTTTATTCAGCTAGGTACAGGTGGTCATGTGGGACTCCGGAGGAGATGTTAACCCGTTGTGTACTGATGTGAGGATGGACCAGGAAAGGAAAATTACGGTAAGTATTTGATAAAAATGTTCCATTTTCTGGTTGTTCCCATGATAATAGGGCTTTTACTGCTGTCTGTGTCCCTTTTTGGGAGTTTCACCCTCTCTATTGGTCCAAGTTGCCATCGTCAAGGAAACAAACCAAAATTGTACAGCTGTCACCAGAACTTCTTCAGGAAGTCACGTGATGGTGATGTAACACATAGGGCATGAGCGGAGGTGGATGAAGAAATCAGAAGAGATGCCATACTCTAGTATTGTGTGAATTTATGGACTTTTTACAAGTGTTTACAAGTGTTTAAAGTGTAAGTGTGGTTTTTATCTGTTTGATAAATATTGATACTAGCATTACTACACTATAAGGAGTATCTTTGTAATTTTCCCCATTATTTATGAGTGAGGCACAAGGGGAGGTGAACATGTAAGAGTGTCTTAAATGAGCCTAACCTCCACATTAAGAGATTTACTGGGAGATTATTGAGAGGACCCCCAGTGGAGAGAGGACACAGGAAGGCACTATCTGTGGAGGATTACATATATAGATATACTAAGACACAAGCATAAAGAAGGTGAGGGTTCTGTGAGCACAGAGGTGGTAGAAGACTACACAAGGACTCAGATATTTGCATGGTGATGGGAAGAAGACTACAACAAGAGACTTTTTTTTACTTACTATATTCAATCATTCGGTTCACCATTTTTATTGCTCTATTGTTTTATTGCTTTTTGGTTCATGTAATCATTGAGCAAAATGATTATACATCAATAATACTGATGTCATATTTAAAGGAATACTAAGACTACCAGTTTAGTAATAAGCATATGACTTTATTTTAAGCACACACATTGTTTACACAGGTATATAAAGCAGTGCAACAACACCTTTTGGTTTAATCCATATTTGTATAGTTGTGGGAACAGTATTGGATGTGTGCAGTAGCTGTTTAAGTTTATCTTTTGGTTTTCAATAACTCGCATACTCATATAGAGGTAAAGTGGGAGCGTGAGAGTACACCTTTATTTATTTCCAATTGGGATACTTGTTCTTATAACAACTGTCTGTGTGTTCATGTCTTTCTTGCCCATCTCTTTGAGGAGATTTTTCTCAGCTGTTTTGCTGAACAGGAAATTAAATATCTCCAGACAGAAAAAGTAACATAGGTTTTATATGTTCTTTACCTTACTAAACTAAAAAAAAGTTTTGGCCTTAAGTAAGATGTACTTAAAAGTGAAGGTCCACCTTGTCACCTGATGTGTATCCCTTGTGCTCATTCAATAATTTTTTTCACAGATATTTGCTTGGAAATTACCTTAAAATGTTTTAATTTTAATTAATTACATTATCTAGATATTAAGACTTCCCAGCATGCATTACTCTCTCTAAGGCTATCACCAGGTTTGCATCCCGTATTAACCACTTAAGGACCAGCCTCGTTTTGGATTTTAGGTGTTTACATGTTTAAAACAAGTTTTTTTGCTAGAAAATTACTTAGAACCCCCAAACATTATATATCGTTTTTTTTTTATAACACCCTAGAGAATAAAATGGCGGTCATTGCAATACTTTTTTTCACACCGTATTTGCGTAGCGGTCTTACAAGCACACTTTTTTTGGAAAAAATTCACTTTTTTGAATAAAAAAATTAGACAACAGTAAAGGTAGCCCAATTTTTTTTATATTGTGAAAGATAGTGTTACGCAGAGTAAATTGATACCCAACATGTCATGCTTCAAAATTGCGCCTGCTCGTGGAATGGTGTCAAACTTTTACCCTCAAAAATCTCCATAGGCGACGTTTAACAAATTCTACAGGTTGCATGTTTTGCGTTACAGAGGAGGTCTAGGTCTAAAATTATTGCTCTCACTCTAATGATTGCGGCGATACCTCACATGTGTGGTTTGACCACCGTTTTCATATGCGCTACTCACGTATGCGTTTGCTTCTGCGTGCGAGCTCGTCAGGACAGGGTTTTTTTTTAATTTTTTAAAAATTTTTATTATTTATTTGACTTTTTTAAAATTTTTTTCACTGTTTAAAAAAAAAAAGTGTCACTTTTATTCCTATTACAAGGAATGTAAACATCCCTTGTAATAGAAAAAAGCATGTCAGGTCCTCTTAAATATGAGATATGGGGTCAAAAAGACCTCAGATCTCATATTTACACTAAAATGCAATAAAAAAAAAGTCATTTAAAAAAATGACACTGAAAAAAATGTGCCTTTAAGACGTATGGACGGAAGTGACGTTTTGACGTCGCTTCCACCCAGCATTGTCATGGAGACGAGTGGGCGCCATCTTAGCCTCACTCATCTCCAGGCACAGCACAGAGAAGGACGCTATTGCCTCCGCCGCTACCGACGGCTCCGGTAAGTGGCGGAGGGCACCGGATCGTGGTGGGAGGGGGGCCCTCTCCCGTCACCGATAAAAGTGATCTCGCAGCGAATCCACCGCAAAGACCACTTTTATCTGAAAGCCGACCGCCGAACGAAACCGGGGATACCGGGGTTATGGCAGCTAGCTGCTGCCATAACAACGATATCCGCCGCCAAAGTTTGGACGTACATTGGCGTGCAGCGGTCGGCAAGTGGTTAATAACCTAAAATGTATTTCCACCTTCCCAATCCAATTTGAGAAACACCAACTATATGTTTGTTGTGCTCCCATTCACACACCATGCATGTTTTTATACATATTCGTACAGTCATATTTGACTCTCAGCAATACTATGTGCTCTGGATACACTTGAAGCTTTTCCATAAAGTAAAACATTAAAAGTAAAAAAGTTTACAGCAATGTTTAAATATTTTTAATTTATTATATGTGAATTGGAACACATGACAATTATAAGGTAGATTATTCCAATTTGATTGCAAAAGTCCCAGCAAGGGGACTATGAATGAGGTCTAATATTTGATTGCTCTGGTATCATCATGCTGATATAGCGAAGGGAAACATAAAAATAGTCAGTGTCCATTCACTTGACCTCTGCCCAGTCCAACACCCCCCCACCACCACCAAAAGTCCTGTTGGTGATGTCGATTAGTGACAGATACAAACTAGATAGTATTCAGCTATAACTGAGATTTTCCAGGATGGGATATTGTCAGTTGATGTCTACAGGCAGCTAGGGATGAGCTTGATGTTACGTTCGACTCGAACATTGGGTGTTCGCCCGTTCGCCATACAGCAAACAATATGGGGCATTTGTGGAAAATTTGAGCACCGCAGAATGCCCCATAATGCACTGCATCACAGTGCATTAGTGTCTGATAATTGGCCAAAGCATGCACCTGACCTGCATGCTTTGGCCAATCACAGCATGCTCTGCAGAGAGAGCCATAATTGG
Organism: Aquarana catesbeiana; assembly: GCF_042186555.1. NCBI lineage: Eukaryota > Metazoa > Chordata > Amphibia > Anura > Ranidae > Aquarana > Aquarana catesbeiana. Next base: position 357,320,761 of record NC_133326.1, read on the forward strand.
CCAAAGCCAGGGTGCCTTTGGCCAATCATGGGTCAGGGGGACTAAGTCTATGCCCCACACTATATAAGGCTGCTTACATAGCGGTTGTGTATAGTGTGTAGGAATGAGCCAAACACCCCCCGGTTCGGTTTGCACCATGACTTGCGAACAGGCAAAAAATCTGTGCCAACACTGAACACCGTTAAAGTCTATGGGACACTAACATGAAAAATCAAAAGTGCTCATTTTAAAAGCGTATATGCAAGTTATTGTCATAAAAAGTGTTTGGGGACCCGGGTCCTGTCACAGGAAGCATGTATCAATGCAAAAAAGTTTTAAAAACTGACGTTTTTTTCAGGAGCAGTGATAATAATAAAATGAAATATTCCTTTAAATATCATGCCTGGGGGGTGTCCTTAGTATGCCTGTAAAGTAGCGCATCTGACCTACCAGACCCAAAGGTCCTTTGGGCATGGTATGGATATTAAGGGGGACCCCGCACCACAATTAAAGAAAAAAATGGCGTGGGTGTCCCACAAAATCCATAACAGGCCCTTCAGGTCTCGTATGGATATTAAGGGGAACCCTGTGCCAAAATTTTTTTTAAAAATGGCATGGGGTCTCTCCCAAAATCCATACCAGACCTTTATCCGAGCACGCAACCTGGCAGGCCACAGGAAAAGGGGGGATGAGAACCACCTCTTGAACCAAACCAGGCCACATGCCCTAAACAGGGGGAGGGTGCTTTGGGGTCCCCCAAAGCACCTTGTCCCCATGTTGATGGGGACAAGGGCCTCATCCCCACAACCCTTGCCCAGTGGTTGCGGGGGTCTGTGGGTGGGGAGCTTTTCAGAATCTGGAAACCCTCTTTAACAAGGGGACCCCCAGATCCTGCCTCCCCCCTATGTGAATGGGTATTGGGTATATTGTACCCCTACACATTCACCAAAAAAAGTGTCAAAATGGTAAAAATGACAGTAGACAATTTGGGACAAGTCCTTTATTAAAAAATAAAAAATAAAAAAGTGTCCTGCGCTGTCCATTGATCTTCCATCACAGCATCCGATGACCCGTGAAAAAAAAATGAAAAAAAATCCCGCCTTCATGGGAGGCTCCCACTGACTGCAGGCTTTCTGCATTGACAGCTGTTATATAGCTGAGGGCGGGGCCACCCGGTGACATAAACGGGTGACTCCACCCCCTTCTGACATCATGTGACGTCACGTAACGTCAGAGGGGGCAGGGTCACCTGTTTACATCACCGGGTGATATCAGCTATATAACAGCTGTCATTGCAAAAAGCCTGCAGTCAGTGGGAGCCTACCATGGAGGCAGCGTCTTTTCCTATTTTTTTTTATCGGGTCGTCGGACGCTGTGATCAAAGATGAATGGACACCATGGGACACTTTTTTTTTAATAAAGGACTTGTCCCAAATTGTCTACTGTCATTTTTACCATTTTGACACTTTTTTGGTGAATGTGTAGGGGTACAATGTACCCGGGACCCCAAAGCACCCTTCCATGGCCACATGTTCAGGGCATGTGACCTGGTATGGTTCAGGATGGGGGTGCTCTCTCGTCCCCCCCCTTTTCCTGCGGCCTGCCAGGTTGTGTGCTCGGATAAGGGTCTGGTATAGATTTTGGGTGGACTACTATGCCATTTTTTTTTAAATTTTGGCTCAGGGTTTCCCTTAAAGAGGGAGTCCCATGAAAAAAAAAAAAATTAAAAGTCAGCAGCTACAAATACAGCAGCTGCTGACTTTTAAAATAAGGACACTCACCTGTCCCAGGGTCCAGCGATGTCGGCACCCGAGACTGAATCGTCCCTCGGTCCTTGGGTGCTGCCGCCGCCATTCTCTGTAAGGGAATCAGGAAGTGAAGCGTTGCGGCTTCACTTCCCGGTTCCCTACTGCGCATGCGTGAGTCGTGCTGTGCTTCCTAACTGGTCCCCACTGTCTCTGGGACCCATGTGTGTCCCAGCAGACAGCGCGGTGGGGACGGTCTTAGACAGGTATATGCACCCCCCCTCCCCCCTGAAAGGTGCCAAATGTGACACCGGAGGGGGGGAGGGTTCCGAAAAGCGGAGGTTCAATTTTTGTGTGAACCTCCGCTTTAAAATCCATACCAGACCTGAAGGGCCTGGTTTGGATTTTGGGGGGGCCCTACACCATTTCTTTTTACAATTTTGGAGCAGGGTTCCCCTTAATATCCATACCAGACCTGAAGGGCCTGGTATGCATTTTTGGGGACCCCCACGCAATTTTTTTTTAAATTTTGGCACAGGGTTCCTCTTAATATCCATACCAGACCCAAAGGGCCTGGTAATGGACTGGGGGGGACCCATGTAGTTTTTTTCAATTATTTTTATCTATATTGCTGGGATTCAGCAATACATTACAGCAGCAAGCAGCTTTAAATTACATTTTTTCCTTTACAAATGTAATTTTGCTGCTCTCATTTATAAAACTATGTACGGCTGCCATGTAAGCAGCCTTACATAGTGTGGGGAGTGGACTCAGCCCCCTGAGCCATGATTGGCCAAAGGCCCCCTGCCTTTGGCCAAAAATGGCTCTCACAGCAGAGTGCGCTGTAATTGGCCAAAGCATGCAGGTCAGATGCATGCTTTGGCAAATCAGCAGCCGTCAATTCACTGCAATCTCACAGTGCACTGACAATCTCGCCGTTCATTATGGCATGTTCCACCGGACGCTCGAATTTCCTGCAAATGCCCCATAATGTTCGTATTCGACAAACGGGCGAACACCCGATGTTCGAGACGAACTTACTTTAGACTCAAACGTCAGGCTCATCCCTAATAGTGTGTGACTGTGGATGGAGATAGATTGAGCTAGATTAGGCAGGCAGGTTAGTTAGTTAGTTGCAGTGTATTTGATATATATATAGTTAGATATATATATATAGATATATATATATATATATATATATCTATATATATATACTCTGCATTTAGCATAGACTATATAGTCAGTGTATACTCTGTATTCAGGCAGTGTTATCATAAATATACATATATATATATATATATATATATATATATATATATATATATATATATATATATACTTATATACTTTGCATTCAGTGTAGCGTATATATATATATATATATATATATATATATATATATATACAGTTCATTCGGGGGTGTACATTGTATAATACACTTCAGGCGGTGTATTTGTGTGTATATATATATATATATATATATATATATATATATATATATATATATGTTATAATATATATATATATATATATATATATATACACTCTGCATCAGTGTAGCCTATATATACAGTCGGTGGTGTACAGTTTCTAATACACTTCAGGTGGTTACATAGTATATAATACAGTGCAGGCGGTGTACACAATATATAATACAGTGTAGTGTGCTGTGAAAAGAAAAAATCCCCATCATGTCCGGAAGTCCACCAAGGAGAGGCAGACGCTCACAGGTCACTAAAAGAGGGCAAGCAGCCTCTGTGTCTACAGTCAACAGTGGTGGGCGTGGAGCATACATCCTCTGCAGGTGGCTGTGGGGCATGCTTCTCCTTTTTTTCTGCTGCTGGCTGTGTTATTGAGCCACAACATGCAGAAGAGTTGGTGGAGTGGATAACGAAGCCGTCCTCATCCTCCTCATCCTCCTCATCCTCTGTCACTCGGGCTTATAATAGTTTGGCTTCCAATGCAGCTGCCAAAGTGGCCTATTTCATCAGCTCCTTGTCCACAGTTACTACTTCCATAGCCCCATCATCATGCATGGAGGAGTCCTCAGAATTATTCGACCACAGTGTTGGTTACATGCTGCTGGAGGATGCGCAGCAATTTGAAGGCTCCGATGTTGGTTCCCAGGTTGAGGAAGGGCACAACATGAGCTTAGAGAGATGGGGTGCCACAGAAGGACAAGAAACTGGCAGTTATGTTACCCAAGCTGTAGCATACTGCCAAGTTTGCTCCAGTGACGAGGAGGGAGGGGATGATGAGGTCACTGTACTTGGGTGCCTGGGAGAAAAGAGGAGGAAAGTGAGGAGGAGGAGGCACAACTCCAACGAGCCAGGATGTCCTCCAGGGGGCAGCTTAAGGCCAGCCACCCTGTTGCATCACACCACAGAACTCCGCAGGTGCAGGGCGCTGCTGACTCCCCGCTGACTTTTAAAAGTTCCTTGGTGTTGGCCTTTTTCGACACATGTGCAGCAGATCGTACTTTTGCTGTTTGCAACCTATTTGTGAAACGGATCAAGAACAGCAGCCACTTGGGCACCACATGCTTGACCAGACATATGACGACCTGCTATGCAGTTCATTGGCAGCAGCACCTGAAAGACCCACATCATAGAAAAAGGCAGACTTCTCCTTGTTCTTCATCTGTGATCTCAAACTCTAAAATACCTCCAGTCCTCTCAAAAACCTGCACTGAGAGGAATGAAGGTATAGCAATAGGTGTCACAAGTACCTGCAGCCAATCTGCTAGCCGTACACCACCAATTGATTTCAGCAGGCAAATTTCCCTACCCCAGATGCTGAACCATAAAAAGAAATTTGGTCCCAGCCATCCACATGCTCAGCGTCTAAATGCTAGCTTGGCCAAATTTGTAGCACTGCAACTGCTGCCTTTTCAGCTGGTAGACTCAGTCCCCTTTCGTAAATTTGTGGAATGTGCTGTACCACAGTGGCAGGTTTCAAAACACCATTTCTTTTCATGTAAGGCCTTCCATGTGGAAGGCAATTTTTTGTCTCATTGGACAGGGCGGTCAGCAGTAAGGTTCATATTACCGCTGACTCATGGTCCAGCAGGCATGGGCAGGGACATTACCTTTCCTTCACGGCACACTAAGTAACTCTACTGGTAACTGGGAAGGGTGCAGGACAGGGTTCAGTGTTGGAGCTTGTTCCGCCACCATGCCTCCAAAAAGCTAGTGGTGATTTTACCACAACATCTGCATGCTCCCCTCCCTCCTCTTCTTCTTCCTCTATGGCCTCTTCTGCAGAATTTTCCTCTGAACCAGCAGTGCTCCCTAAACGCTCAAGGGGCTACACAAGCAGTCAGGCAAAAAGATGTCATGCAGTGCTTGAGTTGGTCTGCCTAGGGGACAGGAGCCACACCGGGGCAGAGATTCTGTCAGCTCTGCAGGGGCAGGCTCAGAGGTGGTTGACACCATGCTAGCTTTACCAAGGAATGGTTGTATATGACATTGGCACCAACCTTCTCTCTGCCCTCCTACAGGGACACTTGACCCATGTTACATGTTTGGCACACGTCCTGAATTTGGTGGTGTAGCATTTCTTGACCAGGTACCCAGGCTTACAAGATCTCCTGAGGCAGGCCAGAAAAGTCTGTGGTCATTTCCGCCAGTCATACAATGCCAGTGCTCGGCTGGCTGACATTCAAAGGGAATGCAACCTGCCCATCAACCGCCTCATTTGTGACATGCCCACCAGGTGTAACTTTACGTTAGCAATGATGCATCAATGAGTACCTGTGTGAGTATGGCACCGGGACAGGGTCAGAGGAGCTTGACTTTTTTTTGCCACACCAGTGGCTACTGATCAAGGATGCATGCACTGTCCTGTCACCATTTGAGGAGGCCACAATGATGGTGAATGCATCAGTGACACTGTCCCTCTAGTCTTCCTGCTGGAGCACACTCTTCGTGGAATCATAGACAGGGCACTTGAGGCAAAACAGCGGTAGGAAGAGATGGACTTCCGTTTCACTCAAGGCCCCAGGCCCCCTTTATCCAGATAGCATTCCAGTCTACCAAACACACAGGAAGAAAAGGTGGAGGAGAAGGATTGTGTCAGCATGGATATCGAGGATAACACGCAGCAGTCTTCAAGAGATGGTTTTCAGACCCATGAAACCCAAGGGGTTGTACGTGGCTGGGAGGAGGTAGTTATGGATAATGTGATCCTTAGTGACCCAGAGGACTCAGAATCAAATTCCTCTGCAAACTTACACTGCATGGCCTCCCTGATCCTGCAAAGCCTGCAAAAGGGCCCTAGGATTTATGGTATTAAGGAGAGGTATCATTACTGGCTGGCAACCTGTTTTGATCCACATTACAAGGGTAAGGTTGCAGAACTCATCCTGCCTTCGCAGAGGGAGCAGAGGATGAAACATTTTCAGGTGGCCTTGAAGAAAAGTGTGTGTAACGCATTTCCAGACCAAGAATGTGTAGAATGTGGGATTTTAATGGTACATCATGTAGGTGAAGACAGAATTAAATAAAATTGTACAAATATTTATTAGAAAAACTATTTAAAAACAGAAAGAAAAAGGAATGCAGTTTACAGTCACAGTCAAAGGCAAACATCCATTACCAAACATTGACAAATGAAAAACTGTAGTCACATGAAGCTAAACATAACCACATCCAGAAATTTCAACATATTTCGCCGAAGTGGCTTCATCAGGAAATGGACGAGGATGTTTGATTAATGAATGAAAATACACAAGATATGTTCAACCTTGGATGTATAGAAAAAACAAATGCAAAAAATTATATAAAGAATATATTGAGATATCACATAACATTTATACAGGTGTATAACTTGCACAACCATGACTCCATCAAAAAAATAAAAAAACACACTCCCAACCCTTCCCCCGGGGCATAACCCATCACCTCCACGCACCCAACCACCCCAGACACCCCACCTACGTCAGCTCCATACCTCAAAAATTAGTTCCGGAAAGAACGCAGTTTCAGTGGTGTCCAGGGCCCCCCCCCCAGAGTTTACTGCCAGAACAATCCAGAGAAAATTGCCAGATCACCCGTAAGGAAGGATGTGTATTTTGTAGTTGATAAATCAATCATCCAGAGATATAGCCATATCTGCAATATATATCATGGATTATAAGAAAAATGCATGTATTGAGGATAGGGAGGGCACAAGTCCATAATACCGCCTTAGCAATGGACTGTACTCACCGTTATCCAATAAAAACAAATGTCTATATTGGGAGCTCATGCGGACAGAAAGCACAAGCGAATGTGCAAGTGCATCAATGAAAAATCTGAAAATGTCACAGCCGTCATATAATTTCTGAAATAATGTATATATATATATATATATATATATATATATATATATACAGTGGGGATCGAAAGTTTGGGCACCCCAGGTAAAAATGTGTATTAATGTGCATAATGAAGCCAAGGAAAGATGGAAAAATCTCCAAATGGCATCAAATTACAGATTAGACATTCTTATAATATGTCAAAAAAAATTAGATTTTATTTCCATCATTTACACTTTCAAAATTACAGAAAACAAAAAAATGGCGTCTGCAAAAGTTTGGGCACCCTGCAGAGTTAATATCTTGTACTGTCCCCTTTGGCAAGTATCACAGCTTGTAAACGCTTTTTGTAGCCAGCCAAGAGTCTTTCAATTCTTGTTTGAGGTATCTTTGCCCATTCTACCTTACAAAAGTCTTCCAGTTCTTTGAGATTTCTGGGCTGTCTGTCACACACTGCTCTTTTAAGGTCTATCCATAGATTTTCAATAATGTTGAGGTCAGGAGATTGTGAAGGCCATGGCAAAACCTTCAGTTAAGCCTCTTGATTAGGGATGAGCCGAACACCCCCCTGTTAGGTTCGCACCATAACATGCGAACAGGAAAAAAGTTTGTTCGAACATGCAAACACCGTTAAAGTCTATGGGACACGAACATGAATAATCAAAAGTGCTAATTTTAAAGGCTTATATGCAAGTTATTGTCATAAAAAGTGTTTGGGGACCTGAGTCCTGCCCCAAGGGACATGGATCAATGCAAAAAAAGTTTTAAAAACGGCCGTTTTTTCAGGAGCAGTGATTTTAATAATGCTTAGTTAAAGTCAAACAATAAAAGTGTAATATCCCTTTAAATTTCGTAACTGGGGGGTGTCTATAGTATGCCTGTAAAGGGGCGCATGTTTCCTGTGTTTAGAACAGTCTGACAGCAAAATGACATTTCAAAGGTAAAAAGCCATTTAAAACTACTCGCGGCTATTGCATTGCCGGTCCGACAATACACATAGAAGTTCATTGATAAAAATGGCATGAGAATTCCCCACAGGGGAACCCCGAACCCAAATTTAAAAAAAAAATTACGTGGGGGTCCCCCTAAATTCCATACAAGGCCCTTCAGGTCTGGTATGGATATTAAGGGGAACCCTGGCCAAAATTTAAAAAAAAATTATGTGGGGCCCGGAGAAGAAAATGAAGAAGAGAAGAAAAGAAGAAGATGAAGAAGAAGATGAAGAAGAGAAGAAGATGAAGAGAAGAGCGGGAGCTTCCCCCCATGCCATGGGTGCGGAGCGGCCCAAGGAGAAGAAGATAGAAGATGCCGCAGAGGAGATGCTGGACGAGAACGCCGGAGGAAGAACCAAAAGAGCCAGAAGAACCAGAAGAAGAAGAAGAAGATGAAGGAAGATAGAAGAAAGAAGAAGAAGCATTTAAATAAAGGAATTGTCAAAAACTGTCTCTTGTCATTTTTAACATTTTTGACAGTTTTTTAATGAAATGGTAGGGGTAAGTACCCCCTTACCATTTCACACAGGGGGGGGGGCCGGGATCTGGGGGTCTCCTTGTTAAAGGGGGCTTCCGGATTCCGATAAGCCCCCCGCCCGCAGACCCCCACAACCACCGGCCAGGGTTGTGGGGATGAGGCCCTTGTCCTCATCAACATGGGGACAAGGTGTTTTGGGGGGCTACCCCAAAGCACCCTCCCAATGTTGAGGGCATGTGGCCTGGTACGGTTCAGGAGGGGGGCCACTCCCTCGTCCCCCCCTCTTTTCCTGTGGCCTGCCAGGTTGCATGCTCGGATAAGGGTCTGGTATGGATTTTTAAGGGGACCCCACGCCGTTTTTTTTTTTTTGGTGCGGGGCTCCCCTTAAAATCCATACCAGACCTGAAGGGTCTGGTATGGAATTTAGGGGGACCCCCACGTCATTTTTTTTTTAAATTTTGGTTCGGGGTTCCCCTGTGGGGAATTCCCATGCCGTTTTTATCAATGAACTTCTATGTGTATTGTCGGACCGCCAATGCAATAGCCGCGAGTAGTTTTAAATGGCTTTTTTCCTTTGAAATGTCATTTTGCTGTCAGACTGTTCTAAACACGGGAAACATGCGCCCCTTTACAGGCATACTATAGACACCCCCCAGCTACAAAATTTAAAGGGATATTACACTTTTATTGTTTGACTTTAAGCATTATTAAAATCACTGCTCCTGAAAAAACGGCCATTTTAAAACTTTTTTTTGCATTGATCCATGTCCCCTGGGGCAGGACCCAGGTCCCCAAACACTTTTTATGACAATAACTTGCATATAAGCCTTTAAAATTAACATGTTTGATTTCTCCTATAGACTTTTAAAGGGTATTCCGCGGCATTCGAATTTGCCGTTAACACCCCAAATTGTTTGCTGTTCGGCGAACTTGCGAACAGCCAATGTTCGAGTCGAACATGAGTTCGACTTGAACGCGAAGCTCATCCCTACTCTTGATGTAATTCCCCGTGGATTTTGAGGTGTGTTTAGGATCATTATCCATTTGTAGAAGCTATCCTCTCTTTAACTTCAGCTTTTTCACAGATGGCATCAAGTTACCATCCAAAATTTGCTGAAATTTTATTGAATCCATTTTTCCTACTACTCGTGAAATGTTCCCTGTGCCACTGGCTGTAATACAACCCCAAAGCATGATTGATCCACCCCCATGCTTAACAGTTGGACAGAGGTTCTTTTCATTAAATTCTGTGCCCTCTCTTCTCCAAACGTACGTTTGCTCATTCCGGCCAAAAAGTTCTATTTTAACCTCATCGGTCCACAGAACTTGTTTCCAAAATGCCTCAGGCTTGTCTATATGTTCATTTGCAAAGTTCAAACGCTGATTTTTGTGGTGAGGATGTAGAAGAGGTTTTCTTCTGATAACTCTTCCATGAAGACCATATTTGTACAAGTATCTCCTTATAGTGGAATAGTGTACCACAACTCCAGTGTCTGCCAGATCTTTCTGGAGGGATCGTGCAGTCAAACGTGGGTTTTGAATTGCTTTTCTCACAATCCTGCGAGCTGTTCTGTCTGATATTTTTCTTGGTCTTCCAGATCTTGCTTTAACTTCCACTGTTCCTGATGACTGCCATTTCTTAATTACATTCCGAACAGAGGATATTGACATCTGAAAACGATTTGCTATCTTCTTATAGCCTTCTCCAGCTTTGTGAGCGTCAACTATTTTCAGTTTCAGTTTTCTAGATAACTGCTTAGAAGAACCCATGGTGCTGATTATTGGGGCAAGGTCAGATGAGTCTGGCCATTTAAAACCTTTGACATCACCTGGTCTTCCCAGACGATGATTGAGAACAATCCATGACACTGGCAGGTCTCAGCTTTGCAAAGGGGGCAGTGCATGCTATAAATTCTGTGCCCAAACTTTTGCAGACGCCATTTTTTTGTTTTCTGTAATTTTGAAAGTGTAAATGATGGAAATAAAATCTAACTTGACTTATTATAAGAATGACCAATCTGTAATTAGATGCCATTTGGAGATTTTTCCATCTTTCCTTGGCTTCGTTATGCACATTAATACAAATTTTTACCTGGGGTGCCCAAACTTTCGATCCCCACTGTATATATATATATATATATATATATATATATATATATGTCAATATCTTATATAGAAATTGTATAGTATATCTTTAAATCTTTAAGAGCGTTTGCTCACCTTAAAGATGTCTCATCACTGTGTGTGGGACTGCATCACAACCCAGTCCCCTCAGCTGGGAGAGAGCATAAAAGTAGAAGGGTATCAGAGGATAGTCAGCCAAAAACTCCACAAAGGAGCGCAAGGATGGCTAAGGGTAATCTAAATAAAAGAACATCAACAAGGATAATGCTTAATTCATGATTAAATACAAAGCAGGAACATTAACCTACTTATTGGCAGTTGTAAGTTTACCTAGTTCCGGCGTCCGTATTCAGCGTGAGCTCCCAAACTGCCAAGGCAGATAACCAATGTATGGGGTTTAAATATCCCTCCCCATGGTGCCAAAATGCAGTGCATAACGTCACACCGCACCAGCACCAAGCAGACGCAAGAGGGAGGTCCAAGTACCATGAACTAATGACTGAAAACCGGATAACAGAACGCGGAAGTGTCTAAAACTTATGGTGAACAAAAAACAGCATTGCAACACACAATGGGGACAGTGCTGGACCAAAGGAATGGAAAGATGGTTTAAAAAGATGGTATAAAGTAAACTGGTCACAGAACGCCATGGGACAACAGGATACCTCAGCATTTCCAGACCCTGGGAGGTTATCCTGGTGCTGGACAATGTGTTTCTGAAGCTTCGTTCGGTCAGAGGAAGAGCGGTGGAGAAGGTGGCCGGCTGACGGATGCCCTTAAACAATTTTTCAGCCCTCAGCGCCAAGGTCTGATAGGTTCAAGCAACCATTGCCAGCGTCTGCATTATATGGTGCAGGAATATCTAGGGGCAAGAGCAGACTTGGAGACCTTTCCAACAGAGCATCCACTGAGTTACTGGGTCTTGAGGTTGGACGACTGGCCAGAACTTGCTCAATATGCAGTTGAGCTACTGGCCTGTCCTGCATCCAGTATGCTTTCTGAATGCACATTCAGTGCTGCTGAAGGGTTTGTAATGGATGAAAGAGTGCACCTGTCCACAGACTCCATTAATAGGCTCACATTTATAAAAAATAAATCAGTCCTGGATCAGCAGCTATTAAGTACCTGATGCTTATGTAACAGATTGAATTTGCTATAGATGCAGGATCCCTTGAAGACTGCCTATGCTGCCTATCCTATTCCTCCTCAATCATGATGATGCTAGCTTCCAACAATATTTTTGGTTTAGGGCACCACCACCACCCAAGGTCCAATTTTTCTGCCCCTATTTAACAGGGGCATGTAATTAAAATTTTTGAAATAATATTTAACAGCAGGGCCCCTTCCTGCACCCAACAAGAGTAACTGTGAGGGGTTACAGTGTTGTGTCACCACCACCACCCAAGGCCCAGTTTGTCTGCCCCTGTTTAACAGGGGCATGTAATTTAACATTTTTGAAATAATATTTAACCACTTAAGCCCCGGACCATTTTGCTGGCCAAAGACCAGAGCACTTATTGCGATACGGCACTGCGTCGCTTTAACTGACAATTGCGCGGTCGTGCGACGAGGCTTCCAAACAAAATTGACTTTTTTTTCCCACAAATAGAGCTTTCCTTTGGTAGTATTTGATCACCTCTGCGGTTTTTACTTTTTGCGCTATAAACAAAAAATAGTGACAATTTTGAAAAAAACGCATTATTTTTTGCTTTTTGCTATAATAAATATCCCCCCAAAATATATATAAAAACTTTTTTTTCCTCAGTTTAGGCCGATACGTATTCTTCTACTTCTCTTTTTGGTAAACAAAATCACAATAAGCGTTTATTGATTGGTTTGCGCAAAAGTTATAGCATCTACAAAATAGGGGATAGCTTTATGGCATTTTTATTATTATTTTTTTTTTACTAGTAATGGCGGCGACCAGCAATTTTTATCATGACTGCGACATTATGGCGGACACGTCAGACAATTTTGACATGATTTTGGGACCATTCACATTTATACAGCGATCAGTGCGATTAAAATTGCATTGATTACTGTGTAAATGTGACTGGCAGTGAAGGGGTTAACACTAAGTGGCGCTGTAGGGGTTAAGTGTGTTCTAGGGATGTGTTCTAACTGTAGGGGGGGTTTGGGCTAGCTGTGACACATCACTGATCATAGCTCCGGATTAAAGGGAGCAGAGATCAGTGACACTGTCACTAGGTAGAACAGGGAGATGCTTGTTTACATTAGCATCTCCCCGTTCTTCCTCTCCGTGAGATGATCGCGGGTATCGCCACGGACACCCGCAACCAGACTCTCGGAGCTCCCGAGCGGCGGCGCGCATGCAAAGGCACGGCGGCAAATTCTAAGGGGTACGCTGCAGTACTGTTCTAAACATGGAGAAAATGCGCTACTTTACAGACAAACTAAGGGGACCCCCCAGGCACAACATTTAAAGGAATATTTCATTTTTATTGTTTCACTTTAAGCAATTTTAAAATCACAGCTTTTTATTTTACATTGACACAGGACCCGGGTCCCCAAACACTTTTTATGGCAATAACTTGCATATAAGCCTTTAAAATGAGCACTTTTGATTTTTCACGTTCGTGTCCCATAAACTTTACCGGTGTTCGCATGTTCGCACAAATTTTTTGCCTGTACGCAAGTTCTGGTGCAAACTGACAGGTAGCATAGGCCACACAGTCTTAAGCTCCATACACACGATAGGACTCTGTACAAACTTTCCCTTGGATTTTTGTACAAAGGGCGTTGGCAGAAGTTTTTCTTGCATACAGATGACAGGACTTTTCCAGCCAACTTTCACCAAATCACGTGGTTTTTCAGCTCTTTACCACCACCCTTTGGTCAACTTCTGTATTGTCTGATATTGTGTCAATCTCGTCACTTTTATTGGCGAGATTGACACCTTGTGAGCCGGGTTCACACTGGTGCGGGGATCCGACTTGGATCCCCACCAATGCCAGGCACTGTGTTTGATATGAATCTTGAGGGGGAACTCCACGCCAAATTTAAATAAAAAAACGGCATGGGTTCCCCTCCAGGGGCATACCAGACCCTTAGGTCTGGTATGGATTTTAAGGGGAACTCCCTACGCCGAAAAAAACGGTCCCCCCAAAATCGATACCAGACCCTTATCCGAGCACGCAGCTCAGGAAAGGGGGTGGGGATGAGCAAGCGCCCCCCCTCCTGAGCCGTACCAGGCCGCATGCCCTCAACATGGGGGGGTGGGTGCTTTGGGGGAGGGGGCTCCCTGCGGCCCCCCCACCCCAAATCACCTTGTCCCCATGTTGATGAGGACAAGGGCCTCTTCCCGACAACCCTGGCCATTGGTTGTCGGGGTCTGCGGGCAGGGGCTTATCGGAATCCGGGAGCCCCTTTTAATAAGGGGGTGGTGGTCATAGGATGACATGACCACGCCCCCTTATGACCTCACAGTCCCAGCATGCCCTGGACTGTGATGTCATAGGAGCAGGGTCACCACCTATATAAGTCATAGCAGAGCGCACAGACAGCATTACAGCCGGAGAGAGCGTCATGTCAACATCTCTGGAAGAGAAGAGGGAAGAAGACAAGCCTAATGTCCGGGCTCCTCTGCTAGCAAAAGAGCAGCAAAAGAGCAGAAGATAGCAGAGGGAAGAAGGCACCGGAGAAGAACCAGAGAGCGTGGAGACGACACTGGAGAGAGGGAGAAGACGCCGGAGAGACCCCCGAAGTCGGAAGAAGACCCCCGAAGTCGGAAGAAGACTCCGGAGCTGCCTAATAAATTAATTTTAAAACCTGTGTAGTGTGTTTTATTTATTGACACTTTTTTCCCTAGGTGAATGGGTAGGGGTACTCTGTACCCCATACTCATTCACATAGGGTGGGGGACCAGGATCTGGGGGCCCCCTTATTAAAGGGGGCTCTCGGATTCCGATAAGCCCCCACCCGCAGACCCCGACAACCAATGGCCAGGGTTGTCGGGAAGAGGCCCTTGTCCTCATCAACATGGGGACAAGGTGCCTTGGGGTGGGCATCCACCCCCCATGTTGAGGGCATGCGGCCTGGTACGGCTCGGGGGGGTGCTCACTCGTCCCCATCCCCTTTCCTGACCGGCCGGGCTGCGTGCTTGGATAAGGGTCTGGTATGGATTTTGGGGGACCCCACGCTGTTTTTTTCAGCGTAGGGAGTTCCCCTTAAAATCCATACCAGACCTAAGGGCCTGGTATGCCCCCAGAGGGGAATTCCTTCTCGTGCTTGCCGCAGTAGGAAAATGCGTTTTTCCTATTGCAGCCAGCGCGAGTTGTACAGTACCCTGTCGCCGAGAACCAGCGCGATGGGTTCACGCTGGAAACATTCTCGCGGCTGCGTACTGTAGTTTGTACAAAAGTCCGATGCTTTTGTGTACACATGATCGGACTTTGCTCCATCGGACTTTTCTTGCCGGAAAGTTTGTCCATTTGCACAGCCAACAAAAGTCTGATGGAAACAGAAAAAGTTTGTCCGATGGATCGTACACATGGTCGGACATTGCTCCAAAACAGCTCATTTGCATGTTTGTTGTCAAAAAGTCCGATCTTGTGTATGGGCCTTTAAATTGTCATGCAAATGTTCCAGAATTCATTGCATCAATTTCCTGAAATGATAGGGACTAAATACCTACAAGGAAGTCAGCTTTCTTCACTCTTTTTTAGCTCAAATATCTAGCTAGAATCAAGGAAGATGGAACAGAAAACTATGTAAGCAAGGAAATAAACTTTAAATAGTTTTGTTATTTAAACAATGTTTTACATCCATTGTCAGTAAATACCTAAATGTTTGAAAACTCAGCCTGGCCCATCATCCATTCATGATAATGTCTAGCTATCTCTCCTAAGTTTATCAGGAAGATAAACAATTGTTTTCAAAACTACTATTAATTTCTTCACTTTACAAGCAATCTATGGAAGCATTTTACCAGAGGGATAGTTCTTTTTGATTCTTCTGACATCTGTAATGTTTTCTTACCACCTTATGAACATATAAGACCAAAACAATTTTCCAGAGCAACTTGTAACCTATTAGACATAAAATATACCATTGTTATGTGCAGATACTGACCACTGAATGTAATAATGTTATGAGTTTCTGACTAAAGCCCTTTAAACACGGGCCGAATGTTGAGAGACATTGGCCGGTTAAAAAAAAACAGGCCGATACTCGGCTGGCTTCTGTTGGACAAGCATGCTGAAAAACCAGCCATTGGCAGAGAGCGCTGGTCGGAGTGTTCTGGTGGGGAGTCTGTCCCCCTGTCAGAACACAACAGCTCAGCAGGGAAAATCGTTGCAGTAACTTTGCACAGTTAGTACAGCGGCTCTGACCAGAACTGACTGTTTTTTTTTGTTCAATCCCAGCTGCACACAAAATGGTACTAGTGACCTACAATTAAGCAGGTCTTACATGGATTGAAATGTGGCTGGTTCAGCAGGGAATGGCTGAGATTCAATCCATCTGTGGGCAGGCTGATTGTACCCAATTCGATCACCCAAGAGGGGCCCCTTTGTCAAAGGAATAGTTATCATGACTATCTGCCTCAAGAAAGGGGCCCTTTTGAAAGAAAGTCACCAGTAAAAGAAATATTTAGTGGGCTGTTGATATGCAGTCTACTGGATCAGAACTGCCACAGGGCCTTTATCTATAACACAGAATGTAATGTACCTAGGAGGTTTAGACTTATAACCACATCTTATAACGTCAAATTGTCCTGTGAATGTGTCACTGTGTGAATTTAAAAGTCAATTTAAAAAAAAAATAAAATTGTGAGCAGACAGCTCTTTATTGCAGAAGAGTCATGCAATGTCACTTTTGAAATAAAATAAACTTACTTGCTGTTTGCAGCCCCCTGCAGCTCAATTTACAGTGGGAACGGAAAGTTTTCAGACCCCCTTACATTTTTCACTCTTTGTTATATTGCAGCCATTTGCTAAAATCATTTAAGTTCATTTTTTCCTCATTAATGTACACACAGCACCCCATATTGACAGTAAGGCTGGGTTCACACTGGTGCGACACGACAGCCGTCCTACTTTGGATCCGACTTTGCCCTGCGACATAAAGCCGGCATGTGTCCGACTTTCAACGAATGGGGATCCGACTTGGATCCCCGCCAATGCCCGGCATTGTTTGGTATTAGGGGGAACTCCGCGCCAAATTTTAAATAAAAAACCGGCATGGGTTCCCCCTCCAAGAGCATACCAGGCCCTTGGGTCTGGTATGGACCTTGAGGGGAACCCCCTACGCCGAAAAAACGGCATGGGGGTCGCCCCCAATCCATACCAGACCCTTATCCGAGCACGCAGCCCGGCCGGACAGGAATGGGGGTGGGGACGAGCGAGCGCCCCCCCCTCCTGAACCGTACCAGGCCGCATGCCCTCAACATGGGGGGTGGTGCCTTGGGGGAGGGGGCGCGCTGCGGCCCCCCCACCCAAAGCACCTTGTCCCCATGTTGATGAGGACAAGGGCCTCTTCCCGACAACCCTGGCCGTTGGTTGTCGGGGTCTGCGGGCGGGGGCTTATCGGAATCCGGGAGCCCCCTTTAATAAGGGGGCCCCCAGATCCCGGCCCCCAACCCTATGTGAATGAGTATGGGGTACATCGTACCCCTACCCATTCACCTAGGGAAAAAGTGTCAATTAAAAAAAAACACTACACAGATTTTTAAAGTAATTTATTAGACAGCTCCGGGGGTCTTCTTCCGACTTCGGGGGTCTCTCCGGTTCTTCTCCGCGCTCTCCGGGTCTTCTGCTTGGCTCCTCCGCTATTTTCTGCTCTTTTGCTATAGCGGAGGAGCCCGGTCTGCTGCCTTCTTCTCTTCGGGGGTCTCTCCGGTTCTTCTCCGCGCTCTCTGGACCTTCTGCCGGGCTCCTCCGCTCTCTTCTGCTCTTTTGCCGCTCTTTTGCTATAGCGAAGGAGCCCGGTCTTCAATCTTCTGCCTTCTGTCCTCTTCTCCTGATGTTGACACGACGCTCTCTGGGGCTGGAATGCACTCTGAGCGCTCCGCTCTGACTTATATAGGTGGTGACCACGCCCCCTTATGCCGTCACAGTCCCTGGGCATGCTGGGACTATGACGGCATAAGGGGGCGTGGTCACCACCTATATAAGTCAGAGCGGAGCGCTCAGAGTGCATTCCAGCCCCAGAGAGCGTCGTGTCAACATCAGGAGAAGAGAGCAGAAGGCAGAAGGCAGAAGATTGAAGACCGGGCTCCTTCGCTATAGCAAAAGAGCGGCAAAAGAGCAGAAGAGAGCGGAGGAGCCCGGCAGAAGGTCCGGAGAGCACGGAGAAGAGACCCCCGAAGAGAAGAAGGCAGCAGACCGGGCTCCTCCGCTATAGCAAAAGAGCAGAAAATAGTGGAGGAGCCCGGCAGAAGACCCGGAGAGCGTGGAGAAGAACCGGAGAGACCCCCGAAGTCGGAAGAAGACCCCCGGAGCTGTCTAATAAATTACTTTAAAAATCTGTGTAGTGTTTTTTTTTAATTGACACTTTTTCCCTAGGTGAATGGGTAGGGGTACGATGTACCCCATACTCATTCACATAGGGTGGGGGGCCGGGATCTGGGGGCCCCCTTATTAAAAGGGGCTCCCGGATTCCGATAAGCCCCCGCCCGCAGACCCCGACAACCAACGGCCAGGGTTGTCGGGAAGAGGCCCTTGTCCTCATCAACATGGGGACAAGGTGCTTTGGGGTGGGGGGGGCCGCAGCGCGCCCCCTCCCCCAAGGCACCACCCCCCATGTTGAGGGCATGCGGCCTGGTACGGTTCAGGAGGGGGGGGGCGCTCGCTCGTCCCCACCCCCATTCCTGTCCGGCCGGGCTGCGTGCTCGGATAAGGGTCTGGTATGGATTGGGGGCGACCCCCCACGCCGTTTTTTCGGCGTAGGGGGTTCCCCTCAAGGTCCATACCAGACCCAAGGGCCTGGTATGCTCTTGGAGGGGGAACCCATGCCGGTTTTTTATTTAAAATTTGGCGTGGAGTTCCCCCTCAAGAACATCTGAGCACAAGTCGCGTGCCGAAGTCGGATCATGCAAGACGGCAATCCGACTTTGATCCGACTTCAATGATAGTCAATAGGCTGAAGTAGGATCAAAGTCGGACCAAAGTAGTACAGGGAGCATTTCTAAAGTCGGAACGACTTGTGTCGGACCAGTTAGGACGGCTCCCATAGGGAAACATTAAATTTCACACGTCATGCGACATGAGCTCCCAATGTCGGAGCGTTTGTCGGACCAGTGTGAACCCAGCCAAAAACACAGAATTGTTGACATTTTTGCAGATTTATTAAAAAAGAAAAACTGAAATATCACATGGTCCTAAGTATTCAGACCCTTTGCTCAGTATTTAGTAGAAGCACCCTTTTGATCTAATACAGCCATGAGTCTTTTGGGGAAAGATGCAACAAGTTTTTCACACCTGAATTTGGGGATCCTCTGCCATTCCTCCTTGCAGATGCTTGCCAGTTCTGTCAGGTTGGATGGTTAACGTTGGTGGACAGCCAGTTTTAGGTCTCTCCAGAGATGCTCAATTGGGTTTAAGTCAGGGCTCTGGCTGGGCCATTCAAGAACAGTCACGGAGTTGTTCTGAAGCCACTCCTTCATTATTTTAGCTGTGTGCTTAGGGTCATTGTCTTGTTGGAAGGTAAACCTTCGACCCAATCTGAGATCCTGAGCACTCTGGAAAAGGTTTTCGTCCAGGATATCCCTGTATTTGGCCGCATTCATCTTTCCCTCGATTGCAACCAGTTGTCCTGTCCCTGCAGCTGATAAACACCCCCATAGCATGATGCTGCCACCACCATGCTTCACTGTTGGGACTGTATTGGACAGGTGATGAGCAGTGCCTGGTTTTCTCCACACATACCGCTTAGAATTAAGGCCAAAAAGTTCTATCTTGGTCTCATCAGACAAAAGAATCTTATTTCTCACCATCTTGGAGTCCTTCAGGTGTTTTTTAGCAAACTCCATGCGGGCTTTTATGTGTCTTGCATTGAGGAGAGGCTTCCGTCGGGCCACTCTGCCATAAAGCCCCAACTGGTGGAAGGCTGCAGTGATGGTTGACTTTCTACAACTTTCTCCCATCTCCCATCCCATCAACTGCATCTCTGGTTCTCAGCCACAGTGATCTTTGGGTTCTTCTTTACCTCTCTCACCAAGGCTCTTCTCCCCCGATAGCTCAGTTTGGCCAGACGGCCAGCTCTAGGAAGGGTTCTGGTCATCCCAAACATCTTCCATTTAAGGATTATGGAGGACACTGTGCTCTTAGGATCCTTAAGTGCAGCAGAAATTTTATGTAACCTTGGCCAGATCTGTGCCTTGTCACAATTCTGTCTCTGAGCTCTTCAGGCAGTTCCTTTGACCTCATGATTCTCATTTGCTCTGGCATGCACTGTGACCTGTAAGGTCTTATATAGATAGGTGTGTGGCTTTCCTAATCAAGTCCAATCAGTAGGGATGAGCTTCGAGTTCGAGTCGAACTCATGTTCGACTCGAACATCGGCTGTTCGCAAGTTCGCCGAACAGAGAACAATTTGGGGTGTTTGCGGGAAAATTCGAATGCCACGGAACACCTTTAAAACCTTTTAAAACCTTTAAAAGTCAATGGGAGAAATCAAAAGTGCTAATTTTAAAGGCTTATATTCATGGTATTGTCATAAAAAGTGTTTGGGGACCTGGGTCCTGCCCCAGGGGACATGGATCAATGCAAAAAAAGTTTTAAAAACAGCCCATTTTCAGGAGCAGTGATTTTATTAATGCTTAAAGTGAAACAATAAAAGTGTAATATCCCTTTAAATTTCGTACCTGGGGGGTGTCTATAGTATGCCTGTAAAGGGGCGCATGTTTCCCGTGTTTAGAACAGTCTGACAAAAAAAAAAGTCATTTAAAACTACTCGCGGCTATTAATGCATTGCCGGTCTGACAATACACATAACAGTTCATTGATAAAAACGGCATGGGAATTCCCCACAGGGGAACCCCGCGCCAAAATTTAAAAAAAAATGACGTGGGGTCCCCCTAACAATCCATACCAGACCCTTATCTGAGCACACAACCTGGCAGGCCGCAGGAAAAGAGGGGGGATGAGAGAGCACCCCCCCTGAACCGTACCAGCCCACATGCACTCAACATTGGGAGGGTGCTTTGGGGTAGCCCCCCAAAATACCTTGTCCCCATGTTGATGAGGACAAGGGCCTCATCCCCACAACCCTGGCCGGTGGTTGTGGGGGTCTGCGGGCGGGGGGCTTATCGGAATCTGGAAGCCCCCTTTAACAAGGTGACCCCCAGATCCCGGCCCTCCCCCCTGTGTGAAATAGTAAGGGGGTACCCCCTACCATCTCACTAAAAAACTGTCAAAAATGTTAAAAATGACAAGAGACAGTTTTTGACAACTCCTTTATTTAAATGCTTCTTCTTTCTTCTTTCTTCTATCTTCTATCTTCCTTCGGTTTCTTCCTCCATCTTCTTCTTCTTCTGATTCTTCTGGTTCTTCTGGTTCTTCCTCCGGTGTTCTCGTCCGGCATCTCCTCCGCGGCGTCGGCGTCTTCTTCCTTTCTTCTCCTCGGGCCGCTCCGCATCTATGATGGCATGGAGGGAGGCTCCCGCTCTTCTCTTCATCTTCTTCTCTTCATCTTCTTGTCTTCATCTTCTTTTCAGGCCGCTCCACAAGTCCCGTCAAGTCATCGTGCGTCAGAGGGGGGCGGGGTCATCGGGTGGCCCCGCCCCCCGTTATTTAAGAACCGTCAGAAGAGGAGAAGCGTCACGCAGCGGGAGCCTCCCTCCATGCCATCATGGATGCAGAGTGGCCCGAAAAGAAGATGAAGACAAGAAGATGAAGAGAAGAAGATGAAGAGCGGGAGCCTCCCTCCATGCCATCATGGATGCAGAGCAGCCCGAAGAGAAGAAGGGAAGAAGACGCTGACGCCGTGGAGGAAGATGCCAGACGAGAACACCGGAGGAAGAACCAGAAGAATCAGAAGAAAAAGAAGATGGAGGAAGAAACCGAAGGAAGATAGAAGATAGAAGAAAGAAGAAAGAAGAAGCATTTAAATAAAGGAATTGTCAAAAACTGTCTCTTGTCATTTTTAACATTTATGACAGTTTTTTAGTGAAATGGTAGGGGGTATCCCCTTACTATTTCACACAGGGGGGAGGGCCGAGATCTGGGGGTCACCTTGTTAAAGGGGGCTTCTAGATTCCAATAAGCCCCCCCACCCGCAGACCCCCACAACCACCGGCCAGGGTTGTGGGGATGAGGCCCTTGTCCTCATCAACATGGGGACAAGGTGTTTTGGGGGGCTACCGCAAAGCACCTTCCCAATGTTGAGGGCATGTGACCTGGTACGGTTCAGGAGGGGGGGCGCTCTCTCGTCCCCCCTCTTTTCCTGTGGCCTGCCAGGTTGTGTGCTCGGATAAGGGTCTGGTATGGGTTGTTAGGGGGATCCCACGCCGTTTTTTTTTTTTTAATTTTGGTTCGGGGTTCCCCTGTGGAGAATTCCCATGCAGTTTTTATCAATGAACTGTTATGTGTATTGTCGGACCGGCAATGCATTAATAGCCGCGAGTAGTTTTAAATGACTTTTTTTCCTTTGAAATGTCATTTTGCTGTCAGACTGTTCTAAACACAGGAAACATGCACCCCTTTACAGGCATACTATAGACACCCCCCAGGTACGAAATTTAAAGGGATATTACACTTTTATTGTTTCACTTTAAGCATTATTAAAATCACTGCTCCTGAAAAAACTGATGTTTTTAAAACTTTTTTTTGCATTTATCCATGTCCCCTGGGGCAGGACCCAGGTCCCCAAACACTTTTTATGACAATAACTTGCATATAAGCCTTTAAAATTAGCACTTTTGATTATTCATGTTCGTGTCCCATAGACTTTAACGGTGTTCGCGTGTTCAAACAAATTTTTTGCCTGTTCGCATGTTCTGGTGCGAACCGAACAGGGGGGTGTTCGGCTCATCCCTACCAATCAGTATAATCAAACACAGCTGGACTCAAATGAAGGTGTAGAACCATCTCAAGGATGATCAGAAGAAATGGACAGCACCTGAGTTAAATATATGAGTGTCACAGCAAAGCGTCTGAATACTTAGGACCATGTGATATTTCAGTTTTTCTTTTTTAATAAATCTGCAAAAATGTCAACAATTCTGTGTTTTTCTGTCAATATGAGGTGCTTTGTGTATATTGATGAGGAAAAAAATTTACTTAAATTATTTTAGCAAATGGCTGCAATATAACAAAGAGTGAAACATTTAAAGGGGTCTGAATACTTTCCGTCCCCACTGTACATTTCTGCCACTGTGCCAGCATGCTGGTATGAATAACTCCCACACATGCATGGCAGTGACACCATCTCACATTGGAAAATAAGGACAACCAACCTTGCTGGTGTCAGACCCTTGGAGCAGAGGTAAGTATTTTTGATTTTAGCTCCTCTTTACCCTTGTGCACTGAGCCTATTGAATGTTATTAGCTGCAGTCTGCAAAATGTGACAGATGCAGAAAATACTGAAAGAGACACTGTAAAAGCAAGGCAGATACAGACACATGTATTTTAACAACATGTTATTATTGGATTGAGATAAAAAATAATTGTAAATGTCTGGAAAATTCACAAGGTAAAAGTGCAGAGCACTGGTAAAATGAAATAGTTAATAAAGGCAGTCCCTACCATGCAACATTTTTTTTTCTTTTGCATACTGCAAATTGACCTCAATTTTCTTTTCCATGGTATGGGAACAAATTGTAAAGCGTCACGTTATACAGACACGTGTCCGTCATGTGCCCTGTTTAAAACATTTAAACGCAAATGTAGCAAACCTTTTATTTAGGAGGAAAAAGCATGACAGCAAATGAAAAAATACAAAAACATGCAATGATGCACTGCAATGCATCATTGTACAAATGCAAATAGATCCTTCTCTGGAACTGCATGCAACTTCAAGTTATAGAGCGTGGGCAAGGTTAGACGTATACAGTAGCTAGATACAATATTTGCAAAGTACTTAATTCTGACAGTACTAGAACCAAGTTTTCAGAAGCATAAAATTGCTGTTGTTTAGATGTGGTCAGCATGCTACTATGCTTAAAAGACTACATATAACTTTGTCTCTGTATTATTTGTTTGATAACAGACAATAAAGTCTGTATGTACAATAAAATCACGCTTTGAAGGATGAGTAGGTAACATATTCTTTAAATGCTAACAAGCAGATCATGAAAGAAATTTGTCACAGTGTGTGAACACTCAGTGTTAACAGATTACAATTGTCATGTTGTAGAACAGGTTTGATAAGTGGAAAGAGAGAGTTTAATCCCTGCTCTGTATCTCTAGACTCTCAAAGGACTGATCAGTTACCCTTTGAGAAAGTGTTTCAGAACATGTTCTAATAAGCTTTTCTGATCTCAGAAAATAAAGGAAAATACTGCATGTAGTACAGGACAATAATAAATATAATAAATGTAAAACATATTATAACCTACAGTATAACAGTATAATATATATATATATATATATATATATATATATATATATATATATATATATATATATATATATATATATACAGTATCTCACAAAAGTGAGTACACCCCTCACATTTTTGTAAATATTTTATATCTTTTCATGTGACAACACTGAAGAAATTATACTTTGCTACAATGTAAAGTAGTGAGTGTACAGCTTGTATAACAGTGTAAATTTGCTGTCCCCTCAAAATAACTCAGCACACAGCCATTAATGTCTAAACCGCTGCCAACAAAAGTGAGTACACCCCTAAGTGAAAATGTCCAAATTGGGCCCAATTAGCCATTTTCCTTCCCCGGTGTCATGTGACTCATTAGTGTTACAAGGTCTCAGGTGTGAATGGGGAGTAGGTGTGTTAAATTTGGTGTTATCGCTCTCACTCTCTCATATTGGTCACTGGAAGTTCAACATGGCACCTCATGGCAAAGAACTCTCTAAGGATCTGAAAAAATGAATTGTTGCTCTACATAAAGATGGTCTAGGCTATAAGAAGATTGACAAGACCCTGAAACTGAACTGCAGCATGGTGGCCAAGACCATACTGCAGTTTAAATGGACAGGCTCCAACCAGAACAAGTCTAGCCATTGTCGACCAAAGAAGTTCACATGCTCAGCGTCATATCCAGAGGTTGTCTTTGGGAAATAGACGTTGAAGGGGTTGAAGGTCAGCCTTTCAGTGCTCAGACAATATTCTGCACACTGCATCAATTTGGTCTGCATGGCTGTTGTCACAGAATGAAGCCTCTTCTAGAAATAATGCACAAGAAAGCCCGCAAACAGTTTGCTGAGGACAAGCAGACTAAGGACATGGATTACTGGAACCTTGTCCTGTAGTCTGATGAGACCAAGATAAACTTATTTGGTTCAAATGGTGTCAAGCATGTGTGGCGGCAACCAGGTGAGGAGTACAAAGACAAGTGTGTCTTGCCTACAGTCAAGCATGGTGGTGGGAGTGTCATGGTCTGGGGCTGCATGAGTGCTGCTGATACTGGGGAACTACACTTCATTGAGGGAACCATGAATGCCAACATGTACTGTGACATACTGAAGCCGAGCATGATCCTCTCCCTTCGGAGACTGGGCCACAGGGCAGTTTTCCAACATGATAACGACCCCAAATACACCTCCAAGATGACCACTGCCTTGCTAAAGAAGCTGAGAGTAAAGGTGATGGACTGGCCAAGCATGTCTCCAGACCTACACCCTATTGAGCATCTGAGGGGAATCCTCAAACGGAAGGTGGAGGAGCGCAAGCTCTCTAACATCCACCAGCTCCGTGATGTCGTCATGGAGGAGTGTAAGAGGACTCCAGTGGCAACCTGTGAAGCTCTGGTGAACTCCATGCCAAAGAGGGTTAAGGAAGTGCTGGAAAATAATGGTGGCCACACAAAATATTGATGCTTTGGGCCCAATTTGGACATTTTCACTTAGGGGTGTACTCACTTTTGTTGCCAGCGGTTTAGACATTAATGGCAGCCAATTTACACTGTTATACAAAGTGTCATTTCTTCAGTGTTGTCACATGAAAAGATATAATAAAATATTTACAAAAATGTGAAGGGTGTACTCACTTTTGTGAGATCTCTCTCTCTCTCTCTCTCTCTCTCTCTCTCTCTCTCTCTATATATATATATATATATATATATATATATATATATATATATATATATACACTATACTATACATGTTGTGGCAGCAGCTTAAGCATAAACCTATTATAATTTCTAAGTGTACTGTAGATAGAAAAAAAATTCAAATTACAGTTACTGTACTAAGAAATTACACTCTATATGGGCTGGTACTAACACTAATGGCTAAAGCTACTTATAGGCATGTATAGACATATCTATATGGTCAGATCAGGGATACCCTTTGACTCCTGCTAGTCTGCTTATTGATTCCACAGGCTAGGAAACCTATCCCAATCAATATTCTTCCCCATTAGATAAGCAACATCACCTAGGGCTGAAACTAGGAGGGGGGGGAGGGGGCACACATGCCCCGGGCACCAGCTTAAGAGGGATGCCAAAGTGCTATGGAAACTACTTCTAATACACTAACCTATATTGATAGTTATATATAATGGTGAGTGCTGCACAATAAACTTTTTTTTTTTTGGAACAATACAGCACTGTGCATGGAACTGTAAAGCACTATATAACACAACTATCTTTCTCTGTTAGCACCATTAGCTCTCCCTATCTATTCCAACACATACTGACAAAAGACTGCTAGGAACTCAATCTTTTATAGTGGGGCGCTGACATATAAGAAAATATTAAGTATATATGGTGAACCACAAACAGAAATGTTATTCTCAAAAAGGTATTGCCAACATCCCAATGATTATTGTATAAGGACCCTGAAATTGGGACACAACTACCCCCCCGGTACAACTGGACTTTAAGGGGGAACAGCATGTATAGGTATAAAATATCATTTATTAGAAAGATTAAAAGGACATGTATAAAAAAATATATAACAATAACTCATACAACACTTTTGGTGCATGATACAAAGTACATTTTCATTGTGTTTATATTGTTCAACATATTTCAAAGATGAATACAATATTCCTCCAATTGGCCTGACATGTTTCAGGAACAATTCCCTTCTTCAGAGGCGTCTATAGGAAATAATGTAGTATATTCAATTCTTAAGATGTGAAAAAAATATATTTGATTTTTGTGAAAAACAGTTTCGGGGAACCTGATTTTGTCATTAATTGTCCATCAAAGCTGACAAACCCCATCTTTCCCTGAAACAACCCACACAAGGGTCCCCGAGGGTTCAGATCAAACAACCATGTTAGCCACAATCAGTCAAACACTCAGCTTCAACAGGTAAAAGGGCTCACTGTTAGCTGTGTTGAGTTGGCCGCTCGGTGGGGACCATTGTGTGGGTTGTTTCAAGAAAAGATGGGGTTTATCGGCTTTGAAGGACCATTACTGACAAAATCAGGTTCTCCAAAACTGTTTTTCATAAAAATCAAATTAATTTTTTTCACATCTTAAGAATTGAATATACTACATTATCTCCTATAGATGCCTCTGAAGAAGGGAATTGTTCCCGAAACATGTCAGGCCAATTGGAGGAATATTGTATTCATCTTTGAATTATGTAAAACAATAGAAACACAATGAAAATGTACTTTGTATCATGCACCAAAAGTGTTGTTTGAGTTATTGTTATTTTTTTTATACATGTCCTTTTAATCTTTCTAATAAATAATATTTTATACCTATACATGCTGTTCGCCCCTAAAGTCCCATTGTAGTGGGGGGTACTTGTGTCCCTATTTCAGGGTCCTTATACATAAGAAACACTCTACCATCTAAGCCACCAAACCACAGTTCAAAGGCCAAGAAGTTCATTATTGGTGCGGATCTATGCTTGACCCAAACCTGACACTCAACTATAATATGTGATATACAGTATATAGTACATATGTAAAACATGATGCATTCTCTTTAATAATTACTGTAAGGTCAACGATGATGTATAATGTAAAGGTTCTCTAGATGAATAGCAAAACTGTATAAACATGGCAAGTGTGTCATTCTGCAAAATGCCATCTCCAAATTAGCAGACTTATTAGCAAGGATGACAATATGTAAAATGTCCATAGAAGCCAATAAATTAACAGTTTACCAAAGTCAAATCTTTGAAAAGATAGTTATTAGTCATTTTTGATGGACTACTGCACTTTGCATATAATCATATAATCTTCTTTGGCCAGTCCTGCTTTTCTCTGCTCTGCCACTGCAAATGTATGTACAAGCTATTGGAATCTGAGCACAGGTATACAGTATCTTGTTTCTGTTGTATTGCAGGTCAGTGGCCAGACCTAAACCTTGTAGCTCTCCCCCATTTTGTGTCTGTTTGCCCCATGTTGGCATTGTTTCCACAGTAGTATTTGCAGTGGCAGAGCAGAGTAGAACTGGCTAAAGAGGGGTTACTTTGGTTACTTTTGGACAGCTTAAACCTGTATTGCAATATGTGTGAACTAAATATCCCTATTTTTTATTGAAACGTTTGCTAGAAAGGGTATAGCAGTGTGCAGAGGGTTCAGCCGCTTTTTTCATTGCTCTTTGGGCCTATGTCAACGGTTTTCGAATGGGAAATGCAGCATGCTTTGTTCGTTAGTTTGAGATCATTCAGAGTTAATTGCAGGTGCAGTTGACCTCTATTTGACTTGTGGATGACCTGTCTCAGCTGCTTTTGCATTTCCATAGACTTGTATTGAGAGAAGCAGATCTGAAGTGAACAAAAGCCCAAAAACACAGCTTCGTATGTGGTGTGTCCACTGACATTTACAATGTAACAAGAACATGAGAGTGCTTCACTGCACAGAAAGTACACTAGCATGATGCATAGTTCATAATGAAAAATATAAACAAGATCAGGTCTTATGTTTTCTTTCTTAAGTTAGTGAGCATGCATGTTATTTTTTTTTTATGGTTGTTCTATTTAGATCAGGTAAAACTGGAATCCCATATTCCCATATTCCAGAGAGTTAATTGTTGTACATAGCTGAACTCAAACACACATCACTTGAAACCCTTATGAGGCATAACAGGAACCCACAGCTCACAAATATGTCACATTCTAACCTGTCATATTTATACATATTTATCATCACTCACTATTATTTTGCCGCATGTATTTGAGAAATGCAAAGATCTTGCTTAGAAAATGTATGAATATTTTTTCAAGTAAATGGCAACTATAAACTAGCAGATATTCATGAATTTCATGTTTGTTTGATGTTTTTAGGTGCTGAATAGGGATGAGCCGAAACCCCCGGTTCGGTTCGCAACAGAACATGCGAACAGGGAAAAATTTTGTGTGAATATGCAAACACTGTTAAAGTCTATGGGACACGAATGTGAAAAATCACAAGTGCTCATTTTAAAGGCTTATATGCAAGTTATTGCCATAAAAAGTGTTTGGGGACCCGGATCCTGCCCCAGGGGACATGTATCAATACAAAAAAAGTTTTAAAAATTGATGTTTTTTCGAGAGCAGTGATTTTAATAATGCTTAAAGTGAAACAATAAAAATGAAATATTCCTTTAAATATCGTGCCTGGGGAGTGTCCTTAGTGTGCCTGTAAAGTAGCGAATCTTTCCCATGTTTATAACAGGGCCACAGCAAAATGACATTTCTAAAGGAAATAATGTCATTTAAAATTGCTTGCGGCTGTAATGTATTGTCGGATCCCGGCAATATAGATAAAAATACCAAAAATAAAAAAAAAATGGCGTGGATGCCCCCCCCCCCCACAAAATCCATACCAGGCCCTTCAGGTCTGGTATGGATATTAAGGGGAACCTCGCACCAATTTTTTTTTTAAATGGCGTGGGGGGCCCCCAGGCACTATATACTCTGAACAGAATTATATATACTATACGGCCTGCCCTATATATAATCTGCAGATAATTGGGCCTTATGTGTTGGTGGTACCAGAACACTGTAAGCCCTCACAGTTACTCTTGTTGGGCGCAGGAACGGGCCCTGCTATCAAATATTATATCAAGAAGTGTAATTATATGCCCCTGTCAAACAAGGGCAGAAAAATTGGGCCTTTGATTTGGTGGCGCCAGAACACTGTAAGCCCTCACAGTTACTCTTGTTGGGCGCAGGAATGGGCCCTGCTGTGAGAAATATAAAAAATTGTAATTACATGCCCCTGTTAAACAGGGGCAGAAAAAATGGGCCTTTGGTGGTGGTGGTGGTGACACAACACTGTAACCCCTCACAGATACTCTTGTTGGGTGCAGGAATGGGCCCTGCTGTGAAATATTAGATCAAAAATTGTAATTACATGCCCCTGTTATACAGGGGCAGAAATATTGGGCCTTGGATGGTGGTGGTGGTGCCCTAAACCAAAAATATTGTTGAAAGCTAGCATCATCAAGATTGAGGAGGAATAGTATAGTCAGCATAGGCAGTCTTCAAGGGACCCCACATCCATAGCAAATTCAATCAGTTATAACAGCATCAGGTGCTTGATAGCTGCTGATCCAAGACTGATTCATGTTTATGAATGTGAGCATATCAACTGAGTCTGTGGACAGGCGCACTTTTTGATCCGTTACAAACCCTCCAGCAGCACTGAATGTGCATTCAGAAAGCATGCTGGATGCAGGACAGGTCAGTAGCTCAATTGCATATTGAGCAAGTTCTGGCCAGTGGTCCATCCTCAAGACCCAGTAACCCACTGGATGCTCTTTTGGAAAGCTCTCCAAGTCTGCTCTTGCCCCTAGATATTCCTGCACCATATAATGAAAGCACTGTCAATGTTTGCTTAAACCAATCAGACCTTGGCGCTGAGGACTGAAAAATTATTTAAAGACATCGGTCAGATGGTCACTTTCTCCACCGCTCTTCCTCTGACTGAACGAAGTGTCAGCAACACGTTGTCCAGCACCAGGAAATGGTAACCTCCCAGGGTCTGGAAATGCATTGCACAAACCTTTCTTCAAGGCTTCCTGAAAATGTTTCATCCTCTGCTTCCTCTGCAAAGGCAGGATGAGTTCTGCAACCTTACCCTTGTAACATGGATCAAGAAGGGTTGCCAGCCAGTAATGATCCCTCTCCTTGATACCACGAATCCTAGGGTCCTTTTGCAGGCTTTCTTTGCAAAATCAGGGAGGCCATGAAGTGTAAGTTTGCAGAGGCATTTGATTCTGAGTCCTCTGGGTCACTAAGGATCACATGATCCGTAACTACCTCCTCCCAGCCACATACAATTCCTTGGGTACTGAATCCTTCCCAGCTGCCAGCAGAGTTACCCAGTGCGCCATGAAGGAAAGGTAACATCCCTGCCCATGCCTGCTAGACCATGAGTCAGCAGGAATATGAACCTTACTGCTGATTTCCCTGTTCAACAAGGCCAAAACATTGCCTTCCACATGCCGATAGAGAGCCAGAATGGCCTTTCGTGAAAATAAATGGCGATTTGGAACCTGCCACTGAGGTACAGCACATTCCACAAATTCACGAAAGGGGGCTGAGTCTACCAGCTGAAAAGGCAGCAGTTGCAGTGCTAGCAATTTGGCCAAGCTGAGCATGTAGATGGCTGTGACCGAATTTCTTTTTATGGTTCAGCAACTGTGGTAGGGAAATTTGCCTGCTAAAATCAATTGATGGTGTACTGCTAGCAGATTGGCTGCAAGTACTTGTGACACCTATTGCTATACCTTAATTCCTCTCAGTGCAGGGTTTTGAGAGGACTGAAGTATAGTAGGGTTTGAGATCCCAGATGAGGAGCAAGGAGAAGTCTGCCTTTTACTATGATGTGGGTCTTTTAGGTGCTGCTGCCAACCGACAGCATGGCAGGTCATCATATATCTGGTCAAGCATGCAGTGCCCAAGCGGCTGCTATTCTGGCCATGTTTTATCCACTTCAGACATAGGTTGCAAACAGCAATGGTGTGATCTGCTGCACACTTGTCGAAAAAGGCCCACACCAAGGAACTTTTAAAAGTCAGCGGGGAATCAGCAGTGCCTTGCACCTGTAGAGCTCTGCGGTGTGATGCAATAGGGTGGCTGCACTTAAGCTGCTCCTTAGAGGACATCCCGCCTCATTGAAGTTGTGCCTCCTCCTCCTCTCTTCTCTCAGGCACCCAAGTACAGTCAGTGACCTCATCATGCCCTCCCTTCTTGTCACTGAAGCAAACTTGGCAGTATGCTACAGCTGGGGGAACATGACTGCCAGTTTCTTGCCCTTCTGTGGCACCCCCTCTCACTAGGCTCACTTCCTCAACCTGGAGCTATGCAAGGAGTGACTGCGGTAAAGGAGCTGATGGAATAGACCACTTTGGCAGCTGCATTGGAAGGCAAACTACTCCTGGGTGAAAGAGGATGAGGAGAATGAGGATAGCTTTGTTATCCACTTCACCAACTGTTCTGCATGTTGTGGCTCAAAAAACATGGCCAGCAGCAGAAAAAAAGGACAAACGTGCCCCGCGGCCACATGCAAAGGATACACCATGTCCATGACCACCTCTGTTCACTGTAGACACAGAGGCTGTTTGCCCTTTTTTAGTGTCCTATTAGAATCTGCCTTTCCTTGGTGGCCTTCCAAACATGATGTATTTTTTGTTTTGCATCATCAGACTACACTGTATTAGATACTTTGTACACCGCCTGAAGTGTATTAGAAACTGTACAATGGCTGCACTGTATTTTATACTGTGTACACCACCAAAATTGTGGTAGAAACTGTACACACTGTATTAGATACTGTGTGCACCACCAGAAAAGTAGTAGAAACTGTACACATTGTATTAGATACTGTGTACATCACCTGCACTGTATTAGAAACTGTATTACGGCTGCACTGTATTGTGTACTGTGTACACCACCAGAAGTGTAGTAGAAACTGTATACACTGTATTAGATACTGTGTACACCTCCTGAAGTGTATTAGAAACTGTACACACTGTATTGGATACTGTGTTCACCGCCTGCACTGTATTAGATATTATACAACGGCTGCACTGTATTGTATATTGTGTACACCACCAGAAGTGTAGTAGAAGCTGTACACACTGTATTAGATACTGTGTACACCACCAGAAAAGTAGTAGAAACTGTACACACTGTATGAGATACTGTGTACACTGCCTGCACTGTATTAGAAACTGTACAATGGCTGCACTGTATTGTATACTGTGTACATCACCAGAAGTGTAGAAGAAACTGTTCATACTGTATTAGATACTGTGTACATCACCTGAAAAGTAGTAGAAACTGTACACACTGTATTAGATACTGTGTACACCACCAGAAAAGTAGTAGAAACTGTACATACTGTATTAGATACTGTGTACACCACCTGCACTGTATTAGAAACTGTACAACAGCTGCACTGTATTGTATACTGTGTACACCACCTGAAAAGTAGTAGAAACTGTACACACTGTATTAGATACTGTCAAGTCCTTGGTGCGAGGCCAGATTGCTGAGAGGGCGCCCATTGCGGCTAAGTGCATTGTACCCCTGGGAGTGAGACAGGGAGTATGGTGCCCAAAGGCGCAGGGATTGCCGAGTGCTGTGCTGGGTAGATAGGTTGCTGCGGGCAGCTGGGATGTGCTGGTAAAACTGATTGGCAGCCGTGCGAGCAAGGATCCTAGTGGAGAAGCCAGGAACAAGGTCAAAGCCAGGCCGGGGCTCATACACAACAAGATCAGTCCGAGAAGAGGTACAACAGGATTAATCAGGAACAGAGTCCGTAACCAGGCCAGGGGTCAAACACTGTGCGGACAAACGAAAGGTACAGGTGCGGAGACTGCAGAATAGTCAGGTCCAAGCCGGGGGTCAGTGCAGAGAGCAGGTAAGGTCAGGCAAGCCGAGTAGTCAACAGGAATCAGATACAGGCAGCTAGTACAATGAACACGGGAAGCTGACGATAATCCAGCAACCTGCATGCATCTTCAGCCAGCTTAAATAGGCCAGAGGGCGGCAATTGTCACTGAGCGCGCTTGCACTGACGTGTGCCTGTGTGCACCCACCATAGCGTACCTGCATGCGCCCGTCATCGCGCACCTGTATGTACGCATGCGCACAGGGATTCGCCTGGTGTGATCATGACGGGTACTGGCAAGATTGCCAGTCCTACGGCCATTTCACTGACAGATACTATGTACACCGCCTGCACTGTATTAGAAACTGTACTACAGCTGCACTGTATTGTGTACTGTGTACACCACCAGAAGTGTAGTAGAAACTGTACACACTGTATTAGATACTGTGTACACCGCCTGAAGTGTATTAGAAACTGTACACACTGTATTAGATACTGTGTACACCGCCTGCACTGTATAAGAAACTGTACAACGGCTGCACTGTATTATGTACTGTGTACACCACCAGAAATATAGTAGAAACCTTACACACTGTATTAGATACTGTGTACACCGCCTGTACTGTATTAAAAACTGTACAAGGGCTGCACTATATTGTATATTATGTACACCACCAGAAGTGTAGTAGAAAATATACACACTGTATTAGATACTGTGTACACCTCCTGAAGTGTATTAGAAACTGTACACCACCAAATGCACTGTAGATGTAAGCTACACTGGATAGAGAGTATATATATATATATATATATATATATATATATATATATATATATATATATATATTTACACAAGACTGTATATTTACACTTCCGGTGGTATATTAATATATATATATATATATATATATATATATATATATATATACTGTATATACATACTGTATATACAGTCTCATGTATATATATATAGATATATATCTATATATATATATGCAGTATATATATACTATGCATCCAGTGTAGCCTATATCTACAGTGCATTCTGTAGTGTACTGTTTCACACTTCAGGCGGTGTATTTATATATATATATATATATATATATATATATATATATATATATATATATATATATATATATATATTATTTTTTTTGTTTACAATAGTTTATTTGGAAGATTCAAGAAATGTTTACAAAGTTTTGTATACAATATCTTTTGAATATATAGTAATGTACATAAAGTGAGAGGAAAAAAAAGTATATAGTATCTGTTGAAGACGCTACAGGTTAATAATATATATAGCCTATTACAAGAAAGAGTACAATATAACCTTATAAACTGTAATAATGGTGAAAGTGAAAAGTAGTTCTATGGAGATATGTCGAATATATTTGTAAGTACCTCTGAGTAGCATAGGGATTGCAAAACGTAATAGTGTAGGATTTAGTTATCAAACCCAGTGAATCCATTTTTTGTTAAAGATGTGCATACTATCGTGAAGAGTATGGTGGATTCTTTCAGATAATTTAAGCATTTCCATCCTGGATAGAACCTGAGGCCAAGGTAAGTTTTTGGATTTCCAGTTTAGAGCTATCATTCATTGGATAGAACTGCATAAGGAGTGAATAAGCTTAACGCAGGAAAGTGGTATATCTGGAATTGTCGCATATAGTATGCATATTTGTGGTGAAAGGTTGATTTTCTTTTTTGTAATTAATTCTATTTTACTAGCGGCAGCTCTCCAAACTGGTTCCAAGTGTCTACAGCTCCAAAAAGTATGAAGATAAGTTCCGGGTTCATTGCAGCCCCTGAAACAATACGGAGAGGCTGCCGGGTAAAAGGAGTGGATTTTCGAGGGTGTCAGATACAGTCTGGAGAATACTTTCATAGGCGATTCTCTAAAAGAGGCTGCCATGTTACATTTGCGAAGATTATCGGTCATGGTATTCCAAGTTTCTAAGGGGATAGGACTGTCTAGGTCAGCTTCCCAGTGTAGCATTGGGTTAGATTTTTCTGGTATCGTGAGGTTGTTGAGATATTTATAAAGTAGGGAGATCAAGCCTTTATCTCTTGAGGAATTTATACAGATGTGTTCAAATAGTGTCTTTGGGATTGAATGGTTAACGAATAATGTTCAGTATAGAAGTTTTTGATCTGGAGGTAGTTTATTAGTTCGGAGGAGGGAAGGTTATATTTAGATTGTAGTGTGGGAAAGAAAGGGAATGTTTTATATGAATGCAGAGATCTAAGATTAGTGAGATTATTGTTTCGCCAGTGAGGGAATGAATTGTTGTTGTTGTGGTTTTGTAGAAGTCTAGAGTCACCTAGAAAGGATGCTAGAGGTGGGGTATCTGATGATAGTTTGAGGGTTTTATCAATTTTAAGCCATAATTGGAGAAAATGGGCAACTATATTATTTAATTTGCGGATTTTATGGTAAGAGTTTAAGTCAGACCACAATAAACCTTGTAAAAAGTGTGGAGAGATTGAAGTTAACTCGAAGTTTAGCCATGGAATATATGGTGTTGGTGCAAACCATTGGGCCATTTGCGTGAGTTTGGTTGCTAGGAAGTATTGCCAAATGTTTGGGAGGCCAAGAGTCCACCTTTATTTTGTGGCCTGAACATGAGAGAGTAGCTACATCTTGGTTTTTTATTTGACCAAATAAATTTGTTAATCTCTCTTTGAAGAGCTTCTAATCTGGATTTGGGGACGATAATAGGTAGGGCACGGAAATGGTATAGAAGTTTGGGGAGAATCGTCATCTTAAATGCACATATCCTACCAAGGAGGGCGATATGATATGAAGACCATATTTAAAGAACTAATGTGTGAGAATAGTGAGGTGTAATTTGTTTTGTATAATAACTTGTGCTGGGATGTAATGAGGACACCAAGATATTTAAATGATTTGGAGCATCATATGAAGTTAAAATTTTTTTGTAGGTTGGTGATCAAGTTAGGGGAGATATTGATAGGAAGGGCTGAGCATTTGTTTATGTTAATACCTAAACCTGATAAAGCGTGAAAGGATTTAAGTTCAGACATGAGGTTGGGTATGGATGTGAGAGGATTAGTAAGGCATACTAAAGCGTCATCCGCATATAGGCTTAATTTGAATTCATTAGGGCCTTTGCTATAGCCTTTAATGTCTGAATTATTTCTTATAGCTTGGGCTAGGGTTTCTATAGCTAATGCAAATAAGAGTGGGGATAGGGGACAACCCTGTCTAGTACCTCTACTTAGGGAAAAGAATTCTGAGTTGTGGCCTGGGATTTTAATTCTAGTTCAAGGGAGATGGTAAAGGGCTTTAAAACTATTGATAAATTTGTCTGTAATGCCAAATTTAGGGAGTAGGTGGTTAAGGTATGACCAGTTTACACTGTCGAATGCCTTGTGTATATCAAGGCTGAGAAGGCATAATGGGCGAGAGAAGAGATTAGCATCTTGGATTATATTTGTAACAAGTCTAATGTTGTCTGTAATTTGTCTTCCAGGTATAAAGCCGTTTGGTCTATATGGATAAGGGAAGTTATGACTGCCACCAATCTGTTTGCTAAAAGTTTGCTGAAGATTTTCAAATCATTATTGAGGACTGATATGGGGCGAACATTTTGAAGGAGAGTGTGGTCTTTAAAAGGTTTAGGGATAAGGGATAAATTAGCAAGGAGCATTTCTTCTGGAAACTGGCCACCCATAAGAATATGGTTAAAAAGTTTGACTAGTCTGGGCGCTAAAATGGTAGCAAATTTTTTGTAGTATGATGTAGTAAAACCATCTGGGCCAGGTGCTGTTGATGTTTTCAGAGATTTAATTATATTAATGATTTCTTGATCTGTGCATGGATCATTGAGAGTAGAGGCCTGTTGTTCGTTAAGAGAAGGGAGACTTAATTTGTCAAGCCACTCGATTGAGGTATGATGAGGTTGAGTTTGGGGGCCTGAGAGAAGATCTTTATAAGAGGATGAAAAAATGTCTAATACTTCTCTAGGTTGGGGAACCAGGTTACCCGATTGATTTGGTAGTTTGTATATATGGGGGGGTTTATGTTTTTGGTTAAGTTTTTTAGCGAACATGGCAGAGGTGGAATTGCCATATAACAGAAATTTGGCCTTAGAAAATCTGAGGGATTTTTCGGTATCTGCTGAGAGAATTGTATCTAGAGCCTGACGCTTAGATTGGATAAGTTTAGTGATTTCGGGGGAAGGTGATTGGTTTAGTTTATTGTATAAGAGGTCAAGGTCTTTGGTGAGGGTCTTAATTTCTCTGAGTTTAGCTTTATTTTTAGCTGCTGCTATACTAATCAGTTGCCCTCTAAGGACTGCTTTATGTGATGACCAGAGTAAGGTGCGGGAGATCTCATCATCTGTTGAGTTATTTCCAAAGTAATCTTCAATATGAGTGGTTATGTCTTGGAGTGTAAATGGGTCTGATAAGAGAGAGTCATTCAGATGCCAGTTGAATGGGGTAGGAGCAAGACCAATGTGAGATGTTTCAAATTCAACCATGTCGTGGTAAGACCATGGACAGGGGTGGATTCGAGCCCTCGAGGAGTTTACTAACAGGATAGGGGTACTGAAGATGTAGTCAAGTCTGGCATAACAGTCATGTGGGTGGGAATAATGGCTAAAAGCTTTCACATCAATGTTAGGGGCTCTCCAGGAATCTATTAGTTGGAATTTGCTAAGTGAGCGATTAATTGATTTGGAGAAGGCTTTTGAGGTGAGGGCAACTTTGCTTCTGTCTAAGGAGGGATGTGTGGCTAAATTAAAGTCTCCTCCTAATATCATATGAGGAGAGCTAAGGCGGTCTAGAGTTTCAAAAAATGTATTGAAGAATGATGTTTGAGCCACATTAGGGGTGTATATGGAAGTGATAGTAATTGAGCGGTTATGATATAACGGCTTTCTATGTCTTTGTAAATTTGAATTTCAAATATGATAGAGTTGTGAATAAAGATCGCTAATCCCCTTGATTTATTAGAGAATGTAGTATAGTAATGTTGGTTATAAAGTCTTGTCAAAGTAATGTGGGTGATTTTCTGAGGAGAAATGAGATTCCTGGAGGAGGATAATGTCTGCCCCTAATCTTTTATAGTGTCTGAAAGCTTTTCTCCATTTTTGTGGGGAGTTAAATCCTTGTTTATTATGTGAGAAAATCTTAAGACCCATTTTTAATGGAAATAAGTGAACTAATTATTTTGATTGGGCTAGAAAGTAACCAATGTACGAAGTGAGCTAAAGTTCTCCATATGGTAGGAAGTAACAAGCTATTATGAATACCAGCACTACGACCATAGATTAGATATTTGTAATATAGCTTAAGGCTATAAAATAAAGCAATAAAACAACTAGAGTATAATAATAAAGTAATAATTTGAATCTCTTCTTGTGTAAACCTGTAGAGGGATGGAGGTAGAATCTTCCAGAAAGTACAATACCTAGAAACAGTGCCATAAGGGCAAAAGAGAAATGTAATTTTTATTTAATCATAAGGGGGCCAGAGGACACATAGTCGTCTGACCTTATAGAATTTAAATGAGGACAAAAAACAGTCCCGAACTCACAAACAGGGCATGACGCGGCCTCCAAAATGGTGGTGGAGCCACACCAGGCCGTGGGTGGGAGCATGGGGTCAAACCAGCGACGGAAGATGTGCCAGGCTAATGATTGTTTTCAAACTTTAAGGTGCATGGAAGAAATAACATTCTAAACATAATATCAGGAATACCTGAATAGTTAAAGAGTAATGTAAGGTGTAAATATGTGAATCTAAGGCTGTGATAACCTCTGCAACAATAATATTCATACAAGAGAGAAAATAGGGGCAAAAAAAAAGGAAAAAAAGGCGGGTAAAATAAAACGCCAGCTTTATGTTATAATGTATAAGGTACCATCAGGAGGAGAAAGTCAAGTTCAACAAGTATCTTGAAGGATGGATAGTGAGCAGGATCAGTCTCTAGGTTATTATGAAAGGAGCTTTGGTGATTCCAGGTTTTTATGCTGCAAAGAGGGAATTAGGGCAAATGTATAAAGTGGATTTTTTTTCTTTTTCCATTTTTTCTTTCCCTTACTTCTTATTGGGGAGAAATATAAAAAGATATATATATATATCTATATATATATCTATATATAGACAGATATATCTATCTATATATATCTATCTATATATATATCTATATATAGATATATCTATCTATCTATCTATCTATCTATCTATCTATCTATCTATCTATCTATCTATCTATCTATCTATCTATCTATCTATCTATCGATATATATATATATATATATATATATATATATATATATATATATAGCTATAGATAGCTATATATATATATATATATAGATATATATATATATATATATATATATATATATATCTATATATATATATATAGATATATATATATATATATCTATATATATAGATATATATATATATATATCTATATATATAGATATATATATATATATATATATATATATATATATATATATATATATATATCTATATATATAGATATAGATATATATAGATATAGATATATAGATATAGATATATATATATATATCTATATCTATATATATATAGATATAGATATGTATATATCTATATCTCCATTCAGATCTGTACTGTTACTATAAGAGGTGTTTAGCCTGAAAGTTTAATATGACGTCATATAAACTAGAAGGATGCAGAAAAAAAAAAAGAACAGGAACTTTTCTTTTTGATAATTTGCTGCTATATATTTAGATTCAGAGCATGAGGCAAAGGAACAGAAGAAATAAATTCCTAGGCTTGATCTTGAGAGGATTGGCGCCATCTTCTTTGGTCTCTCTGACTGTGACAAGAAGAGGGGGTGGACCAAATAGGGGATGAACGGGGTGTTGTAGGGAGACGGTTTGGGGGTTCTGGGTGTAGCAAACCCAGTTTGATGAGTAAGTCTTTCCCTTCTATGATGTTATAAACCGTGTATGTGGTGCCATTATGCATCACTGACAGCTTAAATGGGAAACCCCAGCTATATTTAATTTTATTTGTCTGAAGGATTGTGGTGACTTCTTTCATCCTGCGTCTGCGGTCAAGGGTAGCCGGGGAGATATCAGGATAGATTTGCAATCTAATTCCATCAAGTTCAATATCTGGAGTATTTCTGGATGCTCTCCTAATATCCTCTTTGATGAGAAAATCTTTCATGCACAATATTATATCGAGTGGAGGCTTATCAGGAGGTGGTTTAGGGCGAAGTGCTCTGTGAATTCTGTCACAGGTAAAGGCTGACATAAGCTGCGTACACACGAGCGGACTTTACGGCAGACTTTGTCTGGCGGACTTTTCAACGGACTTTCCGAGGGACTTTCCGAATGAACGGACTTGCCTACACACGATCAACCAAAGTCTGACGGATTCGTACATGATGACGTACGACCAGACTAAAACAAGGAAGTTCATAGCCAGTAGCCAATAGCTGCCCTAGCGTCGTTTTTTGTCCGTCGGACTAGCATACAGACGAGCGGACTTTTCGATTTGTTGAACAGATTTGAAACATGTTTCAAATCTAAGTCTGTCAAACTTTTGAGAAAACAAAGTCCACTGGAGCCCACACACGATCGAATTGTCTGACGAAATCCGGTATGCCGGACCAAGTGTGCTGTAAAGTCCGATCGTGTGTACGCGGCAATAGGCTTATCTGGAACAAGCTTGTGGAAGACTTTAGACACTGCAGGGAAGAGATCTATGGTAGATTCAGGGATACCACGCACTCTGATATTATTTCTGTGATTTTGGTTGTCCAAATCCTCCACATGTGCCTGCATGAAAGAAAAG
Source organism: Aquarana catesbeiana (assembly GCF_042186555.1). Taxonomy (NCBI): domain Eukaryota; kingdom Metazoa; phylum Chordata; class Amphibia; order Anura; family Ranidae; genus Aquarana; species Aquarana catesbeiana. Next base: position 357,362,084 of record NC_133326.1, read on the forward strand.
CTGTCTGCTAGTGTTTCATAATATCTCCTGAGGTCACTATGTACAAGGGAGAGTTCATCATGCTTAGTCTCCAGAACATCAGTCCGGCTTCCTATATTAGCAATCTCCTGTGATAAAGCATTGGTCGATTTATGAAGTTCAAGTTGTATCTTATCAGCTAACTTCTCATATATAGCTATTAGACTGGCATCTAGATCAGCTTTAGTCAGAAGGGAGTTTTACTCACATTCCTTAGCAGGCCGCATGTGTGTCTGTGTGGAACTGTTAGGAGCAGCCTGTGAGCCGGCGCCATTTTGGGACATCTTTCCCTGCTGTTCTTCCAGGGTGAGGAGGTAGTTGATTAGGGAGTGACCGGAGCGCCGTTTGCCCCTCTTTTTGATCAATTTCATGCACCGCTATGGTCCTCAGGGGTGCTGGATGTTTCAGGCGATTTTAGAGCAGAATTAGCCCTGGGAATCAAGCCTGGTGATCCCGGTCAGACGGAGCTCTCAGCAGTCACGTCTATCCCGCATCGCGCCGCGCATGCGCCCCCTATATATGTATATATAGATATATATATATTATATATACAGTCTCGTATATATACAGTATCTCACAAAAGTGAGTACACCCCTCACATTTTTGTAAATATTTTATTATATATTTTCATGTGACAACACTGAAGAAATGACACTTTACTACAATGTAAAGTAGTAAGTGTACAGCTTGTATAACCGTGTAAATTTGCTGTCCCCTCAAAATAACTCAACACACAGCCATTAATGTCTAAACCACTGGCAACAAAAGTGAGTACACCCCTAAGAGGAAATGTCCAAATTGGGCCCAATTAGCCATTTTCCCTCCCGCTGTCATGTGACTCGTTAGTGTTACAAAGTCTCAGGTGTGAATGGGGAGCAGGTGTGTTAAATTTAGTGTTATCACTCTCACTCTCTCATACTGGTCACTGGAAGTTCAACATGGCACCTCATGGCAAAGAACCCTCTGAGGATCTGAAAAAAAGAATTGTTGCTCTACATAAAGATGGCCTAGGCTATAGGAAGATTGCCAAGATCCTGAAACTGAGCTGCAGCATGGTGGCCAAGACCATACAGCAGTTTAAAAGGACAGGTTCCACTCAGAACAGGCCTCACCATCGTTGACCAAAGAAGTTGAGTGCACGTGCTCAGTGTCATATACAGAGGTTGTCTTTGGGAAATAGACGTTAGAGTGCTGCTAGCATTGCTGCAGTGGTTGAAGGGGTGGAGGGTCAGCCAGTCAGTGCTTAGAACATATGCCGCACGCTGCATAAAATTAGTCTGCATGGCTGTCATCCCAGAAGGAAGCCTCTTCTAAAGATGATGCACAAGAAAGCCCATGAACAGTTTGCTGAAGACAAGCAGACTAAGGACATGGATTACTAGAACAATATCCTGTGGTCTTATGAGACCAAGATAAACTTATTTTGTTCAGATGGTGTCAAGCGTGTGTGGTGGCAACCAGGTGAGGAGTACAAAGACAAGTGTGTCTTGCCTACAGTCAAGCATGGTGGTAGGAGTGTCATGGTCTGGGGCTGCATGAGTGCTGCCGACACTGGGGAGCTACACTTCATTGAGGGAACCATGAATGCCAACATGTACTGTGACATACTGAAGAAGAGCATGATCCCCTTGCTTCGGAGACTGGGCCGCAGGGCAATATTCCAACATGATAATGACCCCAAACACACCTCCAAGATGACCACTGCCTTGCTAAAGAAGCTGGTAAAGGTGATGGACTGGTCAAGCATGTCTCCAGACTTAAAGCCCATTGAGCATCTGAGGGGCATCCTCAAACAGAAGGTGGAGGAGCGCAAGGTCTCTAACATCCAACAGCTCTGTGATGTTGTCATGGAGGAGTGGAAGAGGACTCCAGTGGCAACCTGTGATGCCCATGAGAGTTAAGGTAGTGCTGGAAAATAATGGTGGCCACACAAAATATTGACACTTTGGGCCCAATTTGGACATTTTCACTTAGGGGTTTAATCAGGTTTGTTGCCAGCTGTTTAGACATTAATGGCTGTGTGTTGAGTTATTTTGAGGGGACAGAAAATTCACACTGTTATACAAGCTGTACACTCACTACTTTACAATGTAGCAAAGTGTAATATATATATATACAGTTGTGCTCATTAATTTACATACCCTGGCAGAATTTATGATTTCTTGGCCATTTTTCAGAGAATATGAATGATAACACAAAAAACATTTCTTTCACTCATGGTTAGTGTTTGGCCTAAGCCATTTATTATTAATCAACTGTGTTTACTCTTTTTAAATCATAATCACATCAGAAACTACCCAAATGACCCTGATCAAAAGTTTACATAGCCTGGTGATTTTGGCCTGATAACATGCACACAAGTTGACACAAAGGGGTTTGAATGGCTATTAAAGGTAACCATCCTCACCTGTGATCTGTTTGCGTGTAATTAGTGTGTGTGTATAAAAGGTCAATGCATTTCTGGACTCCTGACAGACCCTTGCATCTTTTATCCAGTGCTGCACTGATGTTTCTGGATTCTGAGTTATGGGGAAAGCAAAAGAGTTGTCTAAGGATCTGTGGGAAAGGGTAGCTGAACTGTATAAAACAGGAAAGGGATATAAAAATATAACCAAGGAATTGAGAATGCCAATCAGCAGTGTTCAAACTCTAACCAAGAAGTGGAAAATGAGGGGTTCTGTTGAAACCAAACCACGGTCAGGTAGACCAACTAAAATTTCAGCCACAACTGCCAGGAAAATTGTTCGGGATTCAAAGAAAAACCCACAAATAACTCCAGGTGAAATACAGGACTCTCTGAAAACATGTGGTGTGGTTGTTTCAAGATGCACAATTAGGAGGCACTTGAAGAAAGATGGACTGCATGGTCGAGTCGCCAGAAGAAAGCCATTACTAAGCAAATGCCACAAAGTATCCCGCTTACAATACACCAAACAGCACAGAGCCAAGTCTCAAACCTTTTGGCACAAAGTCATTTGGAGTGATGAGACCAAAATTTAGCTTTTTGGCCACAAACATAAACGATTAATTTGGAGAGGAGTCAACAAGGCCTATGATGAAAGGTACGGAGGTGGATAGCTGATGTTTTGGAGATGTGTGAGCTACAAAGGCACAGGAAATTTGGTTAAAATTGTTGGCAAGATGAATGCAGTGTGTTATCAAAAAATACCGGAGGAACATTTGCATTCATCAGCCAGGAAGCAGTGTCTGGGACGTACTTGGACATTCCAACATGACAATGATCCAAAACACAAGGCCAAGTTGACCTGTCATTGGCTACAGCAGAATAAAGTGAAGGTTCTGTAGTGGCCATCTCAGTCTCCTGACCTCATTTTCATTGAGCCACTCTGGGGAGATGCTAAACATGCAGTTCATGAAAGACAGCCCAAGCATATTACAGGAACTGAAGGCTTTTTGCCAAGAGGAATGAGCAGCTTTACCATCTGAGAAGATAAAGAGCCTGATCCATAAATACCACAAAAGACTTCAAGCTGTCATTGATGTTAAAGGGGGCAATAAATGGTATTAAGAACAGGGGTATGTAAACTTTTGATCAGGGTCATTTGGGTAGTTTATGTTGCCATTATGACTTAAAAAGAATAAGCACAGTTGACTGATAATAAATGGCTTCAGCCAAACACTAACCATGATTGAAAGAAAAGTTTTCGTGTTATCATTCATATTATCTGAAAAATGACCAAGAAATCATAAATTCTGCCAGGGAATGTAAACTTATGAGCACAACTGTATATTAATATACCACCTGAAATGTATTAGAAACAGTACACCACAGAATGCACTGTAGATATAGTCTACACTGGATGCCGAATATATATATATATATATATATATATATATATATATATATATATATATATATACTGTATATATATATATATAGATAGATAGATAGTGGGGCAAAAACGTATTTGGTCAGCCACCAATTGTGCAAGTTCTCCCACTTAAAAATGGGAGAGGCCTGTAATTGTCATCATAGGTATACCTATGAGAGACAAAATGTGAAAACAAATCCAGACAATCACATTGTCTGATTTTTGAAAGAATTTATTTGCAAATTATGGTGGAAAATAAGTATTTGGTCACCTACAAACAAGCAAGATTTCTGGCTCTCACAGACCTGTATCTTCTTCTTTAAGAGGCTCCTTTGTCCTCCACTCATTACCTGTATTAATGGCACCTGTTTGAACTTGTTATCAGAATAAAAGACACCTGTCCACAACCTCAAACAGTCACACTCCAAACTCCACTATAGTGAAGACCAAAGAGCTGTCGAAGGACACCAGAAACAAAATTGTAGACCTGCACCAGGCTGGGAAGATTGAATCTGCAATAGGAAAGCAGCTTGGTGTGAAGAAATCAACTGTGGGAGCAATAATTAGAAAATGGAAGATATACAAGACCACTTATAATCTCCCTCGATCTGGGGATCCACGCAAGATCTCACCCCGTGGGGTCAAAATGATCACAAGAATGGTGAGCAAAAATCCCAGAACCACACGGGGAACTAGTGAATGACCTGCAGAGAGCTGGGACCAATGTAACAAAGGCTACCATCAGTAACACACTACGCCGCCAGGGACTCAGATCCTGCAGTGCCAGACGTGTCCCCCTGCTTAAGCCAGTACATGTCCGGGCCCGTCTAAGGTTTGCTAGAGAGCATTTGGATCTAGAAGAGGATTGGGAGAATGTCATATGGTCAGATGAAACCAAAGTAGAACTGTTTGGTAGAAACACAACTTATCGTGGTTGGAGGAGAGAGAATGCTGAGTTGCAACCAAAGAACCCCATACCTACTGTGAAGCAAGGAGGTGGCAACATCATGCTTTGGGGCTGTTTCTCTGCAAAGGGAACAGGACGACTGATCCGTGTACATGAAAGAATGAATGGGGCCATGTATCGTGAGATTTTGAGTGCAAACCTCCTCCCATCAGCAAGGGCATTGAAGATGAAACATGGCTGGGTCTTTCAGCATGACAATGATCCCATACACACTGCCCAGGCAATGAAGGAGTGGCTTCGTAAGAACCATTTCAAGGAGTGGCCTGGAGTGGCCTAGCCAGTCTCCAGATCTCAACCCCATAGAAAACCTTTGGAGGGAGTTGAAAGTCCATGTTGCCCAGCGACAGCCCCAAAAAATTCACTGCTCTAGAGGAGATCTGCATGGAGGAATGGGCCAACATACCAGCAACAGTGTGTGACAACCTTGTGAAGACTTACAGAAAACCTCTGTCATTGCCAACAAAGGATAACAAAGTATTGAGATGAACTTTTGATATTGACCAAATACTTATTTTCCACCATAATTTGCAAATAAATTCTTTTAAAAATCAGACAATGTGATTGTCTGGATTTGTTTCCACATTTTGTCTCTCATAGTAGGTATACCTATGATGACAATTACAGGCCTCTCTCATCTTTTTAAGTGGGAGAACTTGCACAATTGGTGGCTGACTAAATAATACTTTTTATATATATATATATATATATATATATATACACACACACGAGACTGTGTGTGTATATATATATATATGTATATGTATATATATATATATATATATATGTATATGTATATATATATATATATATATATATATATATATATATATATATATTAATACACTTCCTGCACTGCCTGAATATCAAGTAAACACTGAATATGTAGTCTATGCTAAATGCAGAGTATATATATATATATATATATATATATATATATATATATATATCAAATATACCGCCACTAACTGAATAACCTGCCTGCTTAATCTAACTCAAGCTATCTTTCTGTCCACGCCAACAACACTGCACACAGCCACCTTGTAAGCAGCCTTATATAGTGTGGGGCGTGGACTTAGTCCCCCTGAGCCATAATTGGCCAAAGGCACCCTGCCTTTGGCCAATTATGGCTCTCTCAGCAGAACGCGCTGTGATTGGCCAAAGCATGCAGGTCAGGTGCATGCTTTGTCCAATCATCATACAGCAATGTACTACGTGACCGCAGTGCATTTATGGGGCGTTTTGCGGCGCTCGAATTTCCCGCGAGAGGCCAATAATGTTCGCTGTTCTGCGAACGGGCGAACACCCAATGTTCGAGTCAAACTTATGTTCGACCCAAGCATCAAGCTCATCCCTAGTGCTGAATACTTTCTATGCGTCATATGGAAAACAATATGAGGCAAATCATTCCACTTGACTATTATCTGTACGTGTAAGGAAATAATACCTACCATATGTATTAAGCAAAATTAAATCATATGCAAACCCAAGAACAAATTTTTTGGTCCCCCCCCCCCCTTATTTTCATTCGGTGATCCTACCAGTAACACACTTCCTTTAATAGGGAGACAATTCTCACTTCCTGTGCTGTATCTATGGAGGAGCAAGGTTGTGACGATAGGCTGACTTGGATTAGGAACACCTCCTTCACAAAAGAGAACTGGGAAGGTTTTTACTTGTGATTTGTGTGAGATTTAGAACAAGGAATGTCACCAGCACACCATGGGTCTCTGATAAATGGGCCCAAAGCTTTATTCAGCGATCACATCATTACAGCAAACAGCTGTAACACAGTTACACAGTTGTGTAAGATTTAGGCTCAGTGCAAATGAAGTTACAAGGACCCTGGATTCCTGGCACTATCAGAAGTTATTTTTCTGTACTTGCAGAAAATGTATTTATGCTTAGCACAATATGTTTAAAGCCTAACTTCAAGATTCTACTAAGTGTATAATTGTGGATGCTCTCCTCTGGCTCTATTAAAAAGCTGACAAACTGCAAATCAGAATGGCTTTCTTTTCTTGTAATTCCGGATTTTCAAATCCCATTAAAATCATCATGTCCCTCTGAAAAATGCTTATATCCATACGCCAGAAGTAGGGCTTTTTGTCTTCTCCCACATTACATCCGTGTTGGCAAACAGCACTACATTTCCTATGATGCAAAAGGAAATGCAGGAAGTGATGACCCAGGTGTGTGGGCGGAGCTTTTTGGGGTTTCAATGAGAGCTGGGAGTAGAGCTGTATCTGATAACATGTGTAATAGGCAGAGCAGACCTGGAGTCTGAGACTCCTAGGTCTGTCCAGCAAGTGGTGACATAATTACCAGACCATTGGTCGGGAGGATGGGGGGCACAACAGCCACCAGTCTAACAAAAGAGATGTGCAGGTGAATCAGGCCTACAGAAATGAAGAAAAAAACATGGATAACTCACGATCATAATATCTATAAAGCACTCAACTCCACATTTGTTAAAGGTAAGAAATCACCATTATACGGTAAATATTAAAAAATATTTCTGACCAAGTTCAGCTTTAAATAAAGTGAAATTATTTTGGGCAGTCTTTGGATTCACGTACCTTTTTCACACTGTACAGCCAGGAATAGTGACTTTATATTCCTCTTTTTCAACATTACAACTTCCTGTGCCACCCTGCTGATCGATTGGCAATGCATCAGTGTGATAATGCCCCATTGGGCAATCCATTAACTGTGCAGTATTGATGATGTATTGTCAAATAGGCAGGGAAGAGATGGCAAGGGGACATAGGATATTTGTAGACTCACCTGCCTGGCTGAAAAAATGCAAGAGGTGTGTGATTCACATGAATATTTGAGCAGAATTACCTTTGGAGGATAAACAGTGTATTACATTTGTATATTTAGTTGTTGGCCTGAAGTTCTACTTTACACTGGAAGTGAAAATACCTGATATTAAATTGTATGCTCTGCTTAAAAGCAAAAGTGATATTCCAGTCTTGATCCCTCAGTATTCATAAAATATCTGTAAAAATTGACACCCCCAAAAATAAACACCTGGCAACCAAAACTCTGTTTTTATAGAGAGGGCACTTTTCTCAAAGCCCTTGCTGCACAGAAATTTGAAAGGAGAACTTAGCTACTCGTTTCTGGTGGGAACTTCCATCAGTTATAGCCCTGTTCCCTTAGAGTGATGACTATCCTCTGTTCCATTGCAGGTAAAATAGATTTTTATCTGAACCAAAACTTTTGCTCAGGTAGATTACAATGATCTAGTTTATGTCCCTGTGACAAGTAAACCATAGAGTGATTGGAGAACCAGCTGTACGATTGTCAATGTAGGTTTACAGGAAGATGTTCCTAGCATACAAAGTACATGTGATTTTCGTACTTTGTCCTTTGGATGAATGTCCTCTTTTCTATTGCAGCTACCATTTATTAAAGAACTCTCATTTCATCCACTCCATTTCTGCACTTTGGCATTTATTAACCATATGTACAGCACATACAGAAGATCAGTGCTCTACTTCCAACATTTAATTTTTGCATTAAAAAAATGGAAGTCTGTAGCATGTATAAGGGGACCCCATAGATCTGAAGGCATCCTAAATGTCCTAGGCATTCTGTTGTTGGAAATAGTTATGAAAATACAGTCCTATTTCATAGAAAAGGGTTTGTGTTGATGGTTCTGTAAATACAATAAAGCTTATACACAATACCTGGCCAAAGTCTAAGCATCCAACTGCTGAAATTTCCCAATGCATGAAAAAAAGCACAAACTAACTAAATGCTAGTTGTCTTTTGCTTTCCAGAAATGAGTCTTAGTAACACTGATTAAAAATATTACCATAAAAAACCATAAAAGCTCTGCACTAAAAAAGAGTAACATACAGTACAATTTAAAAAATGACTTTATATATTTGATAATGATTACCAACCTAAGATAACACAAGGCTTTCTTTGAAAAAAGAAAATGTGCAAGTAATCTCTGATAATATATACAAGGAATGTAAAAGTATAGAGTGAGCTACTGATTTTATCATTTGTAAGTTTGATCTTGAACATTCAAAACTAATATCAGAGTTCACCCGAGTCACTTTGCCCTTCAGTGATTGTTCCTTCTCACTCTGCATGTCATTTTACAGTACACTGTGGCTCAACACTTCAGTGCACATTGTATGTGATCATGTTTGACAGGGATCTGACTGCATACACAATACACTGATAACATAGCAAGCAGCATAATCACTGTTTGTCTTTTGACCTCTTCAGTTCACATTGTTATTTTTGTTAAATGACCATCACCCTGAGAGAACTGGATTACAGGACATCGGTCTCATGTGTGAGTTGCCTGAAAGCATAAAAAAACAAAACTGTTGCCAGTGAACTTGAATATGATTCAATGTAATATTAGAGAGTATTCTTTTAACAAAGCAATTATGTGAAGATAAATCAAAAGTGGCCTGGGATACACACAGATGTATTGTTAAGGCCCCATTTGACATTGGTTGATTGATGCTATATGCTCCTGATTTGGGCAAGATTGATTATCTGGTAGTCTTTAGGTACATTTAAAAACTCAAAGAATAAATCATCAGAGATGTCTATCAGTGTGTCTAGATTACACTGGCTGATAAACTGTTGTTTCCCCAAGGAAAAGCTGGAGCCAAGGGCTTCTGTGTACACATAAACAAATTATAGTCTAGTGTCTAACTGGTATGACTGCAACTGCAAAATCCCAAGTAGAACAAAAAATAATACTATTAATAGTCATGATGAAATGCACACATACACTCCTTAAATTTTATTTGACTACAAACTGCTTATTCTATTAACCTGAAAGTCAGACATTTTGAAGATGCCTAAATGTTCTGCAACCTTAGTCCCAACAGCAATGTATAACTATGGTGATACCTGTGCAACAACCAGTGTAAGTGTTGTAAGAGCTTTGGACAATTGAGATTATAGGTACGGAAATTGCCAGTGGTTTCCGAACCTTCAATCTTCTAAGCCATATATGTCAAACACTAGGGATGAGCAGAACACCCCCCAGATTGGTTCGCACCAGAACAGGCAAAAAGTTCTAATGAACATGCAAACCCTATTAAAGTCTATGGGACACGAACGTGAAAAATCAAAAGTTCATGTATCAATGCTAATTTTTTTTTTTTTTAAATGACTGTTTTTTTCAGGAGCGGCGATTTTAATAATGCTTAACCACTTCCCGCCCGGCTTATAGCAGAGTGACGGATGGACGGTGGTTCAGTTATCCTGACTGGGCATCATATGTCTCCCAGCAGGATAACATGCAGCGCGACAATCAGTGGTGCTGTGTGTCACTCTGACACACTGCATCTCCGATCGTAGTAGGGAGCCTCTGACAGGGGCTCCTTACCATGTGATCCACTGTGACCAATCACAGCTGATCACAGCGTGAACCAGGAAGTGCCGATAAATGGCTTTCCTCGGTTTGCGCTGACAGGTAGAGCCGATCGGCGGCTCTCCCTGTCAGAGGGGGGGTCTGTGCTGATAATAATTATGATAATTATCAGCACAGCCCCATCAGATGTGCCACCAACAGTGTCCATCAGAAACGCTTGTCAGTGCCCACAACAGTGCCAATCAGTACTTCTTCATCAGGGCTGCCCATCAGTGCCATCTATTAGTGCCAATCAGTGCCACCTGTCAGTGTCAATCAGTGCCGCCTATCAGTGCCCATCAATGCCGCCTATTAGTGCCCATCATTTCTGCCTGTCAGTGCCACCTGTCAGCGCTCATCAGTGTCACCTATCAGTGCCCATCAGTGCTGCCTATCAGTGCCTATCAGTGCTGCATATGAATGCTGCCTATCGGTGCCCATCAGAGCTGTATTACACTGCCGCCTATCAGTGCCCATCAATTCTACATATAAGTGCCTCCTCATTAGTGCCCATCAGTGCCACCTTATCAGTGCCAACTCATCAGTGCCCAACAGTGCCGCATCATCAGTGCCCGTCAGTGATGGAGAAAACAAGATTTTATAACAGTAACCAAGAAAACCTTTTTTTTTCAAAAATTTTGATCTTTTTTTGTTTGTTTAGCAAAAAATAAAAACCCCAGTGGTGATCAATTACCACCAAAAGAAAGCTCTATTTGTGGGAAGAAAATTCTAAAAATTTAGTTTGGGTACAGTGTTGCATGCCCGCACAATTGTCATTCTAAATGTGACAGTGCTGAAAGCTGAAAATTGTCCTGGGCAGGAAGGGGGGGGAAGTGCCCTGTATTGAATTGGTAAAGTGAAACAATAAAAATGAAAGATTCCTTCAAATATCGTGCCTGGGGGTCCCCTTAGTCTGCCTGTAAAGTGACACTGCTGTCTTGCCTATATAACAGCTGTCACAGACAAGAGACAGCAGTCACCAGGAGGCCTCCCATCAAGGCAGAGCTTTTTATTTTTTCTATTTTTTTGGGTCTGTCTGGCAGTGTGATTGAAGATGGATGGACATAACAGGACACTTTTTTCTTTTTTTTTTTTTTTTTTAATAAAGGAATTGTCAAAAACTGTCTATTGTGGATTTTACTTTTTGACACTTTCTGGTGAATGGGTAGGAGTACAATGTACCCAATACCCATTCACATGGGGGGGTGGGATCTGGGGGCCCCCTTGTTAAAGGGGGCTTCCAAAGTCCGATAAGCCCCCTGCCCACAGACACTGAACCCATGGCCAGGCTTGTCAGGAAGAGGATCTTGTCCCCATAAACATGGGGACAAGGTGCTTTGGGGGGCAAGGTGCTTTGGGGTCCCATGTTGAGGGCAAGCGGTCTGGTATGGTTCAGGAGGGGGTGCTCACTCGTCCTCCCCCTTTCCTGGCCTGCCAGGCTGCTTGATCGGATAAGGGTCTGGTATGGATTTGGGGGGCCCCATGCCATTTTTTTTTTACATTTTGGTGTGGAGTTCCCCTTAGAATCTATGCCAGACCCAAGGGGCCTGGTATGGATTCGGGGGGGGGGGGGGCATGCCGTATTTTTCTTAATTATGTCATAAGGTTCCCCTTAACCACTTCAATACACTGTATTATATAGTAGATGGTGTAGTGCTAAAATAATGAACTTTCATTGGGCGGATCGGTCTCTGCAGTCCAAATACAGGAAGCAGGATGTATTTAGGTTTTCTTTTAGGTTTTCTCTCTTAACCACCTACTCCAACCAACATTATTCAGTGAAGCAAATCATGAAAAAACATTGGGGTGTACTTCATAGTGACATGGAGTTATGACCTCACCTATTGGAGCAGCTGCAGGTGATTTTTAGAGGTGTTCCACCACTGCAATTACAAATAGCACATAATGTTATTGAGCCTCCTAAAAAATTATCCTATTTTCAAAACATGGGAGTTTTTTTCCTTGTAGGAAGTGTCCTACATGTAAAATTAATGGCAACAAACAGTTGATTGATGTTGTGACGTTATTGAGTCCTAGTTCTGTCTTCTCGTAATTTTTTATTTAGGTTTTAATTAGGTTTTAATGTTTCTTCTTTAATATTTGTATAAAAACATCTATTTAAAAAAAATGGTTTATTTACTTATGATGTTGTTGTTTTTTTAAACAATGCTATTCAATGTATTAATCATAAGATGGCGCTGTTTCTTGGTGCCGTTGCTATATTATTTATGTACCTTAAATTTATGCTGCTGTAGCCTGGACTGTCACCTAGTGGTTTGTTACCTATGTGTAATGTTCTGGTCTCTGACAGTGTTTATCCCCCTATGTGCACTTTGATTTACTTCTAAAGTGTCTCAGATTTTTGGAACATTTATACTCCATTCTGTTTCTTTTGGACCAGATTCGGTTTACTCCTATGACTGCATCCAGTCGCTGGACCGCATAAATACATCCAGCTTCCTGTGTTTGGACTGCAGAGACTGATCTGCCCACTGTTAACCTGTCGCCTATATATACCAAGCACAGCACACGCACGGCCACGCCCCTGACGGTGTCAGTGATGACAAAACGCGTAGGGAGGAGCCTGTGATGTGTGACACAACTTGTGTACTGGGACGCAGCGGCCGTTTTCTTGGTTTGAAACACCGGACGTTTCTACCATTCGCTTGCCTGTTATTAGCTACCTAAATATGAGTGTAACAACTTTTAACTTTTCAATAAAACAAGATGTTTGGGATGTCTGCGCTATGAAGTGTTTTCTTCTCTCTACTAGGTTATTTCATTGGTGGATGAGCTGGTACTTTCAAACCTATACTGGTGAGGATCCATCATTGAAAGACATCTAGGCTTACTGGCATCTGCATGAAGGAGCTGCAATCTTTTATCCCCCATACTGCTGAGGAGCAGTTGTTGGAAAAATACCTATGCCTGTGTTATCTACCTGATGGTAAGAGGCAGTGTGTTTGGGTGCTGGTGGCAGTGTCTTTACAAGTGGATCTCACCCTCTTTTTTACTGTTACTTCAGATGTTTAAGGACTTTTAAAGTGATGTTTAATCCAATTCATTTTAAATATTGAAAGTTCATTATTTTAGTGCTACACCATTTACTATATTAATTATTGTGTAAACCTCGCATATTGTGTTGACTGCTTTTTCTTTCTTTTTTTAATGTATTAATTTATTATTAATCCCAGCCCAACAAAATTGTGTTTTTACTATTTACACTGTATTATATACCCTGCTCTGCACTGCACCATATACCCTATACACTTAATTATATAACCTGCACTGTATAAATATATATATATATATAGATATATATATCTATATATCTATATATATATATAGATATATATATATATAGATATATAGATATATCTATATATATATATATAGATATATCTATATATCTATATATATATATATTACACTGTATATATATATATCTATATATATATAGCTATATATCTATATATATATATAGATATATAGATATATATATATAGATATATATATATATATCTATATATCTATATATATATATCTATATATCTATATATATATATATATTAATATATATATATATATATTAATACACTGACTACACTGTATATATATATATATATATATATATATATATATACACTAAACTCCCTGGCACGCCACTTACTAACCTGCCTAAGCTAGCTCAAGTTCACTCAATCTCCACGTTATCACACTACATAAGGCTGCTGTGTAAGCAGCCTAATATAGTGTGGGGCATGGACTTAGCCCCCTGAGCCATAATTGGCCAAAGGCACCGTGCCAATTATTGCTCTCACAGCAGATCACACTGTAATTGGCCAAAGCATGCAGGTAAGGTGCATGTTTTGGCCAGTCAGCAGCCGTCAATGCACTGCGATCTTACAGTGCATTATGGGGCGCTCCGCAGGGCTTGAATTTGCTGCGAATGCCCCATATGTTTGGTTCGTCTGCGAACAAACACCCAATGTTCAAATCAAACTTACGTTTGATTCAAACATCCGGACCATCCCTATCAAACACAAGGCCCGCTGGCTGAATCCAGCCCTCCAGGCCTGGTCATGTGGCCCTCGAACCCAGTTTTTCTGAACTCTGCACTCTGTACATAGCACACTCCTGAACTCGACACTCGGTACATAGCACACCCCTGAACTCGACACTCTGTACATAGTGCACTCCTGAACTCTGTACGTAGCGCACTGCTGAGCTCTGCACTCTGTACGTAGCGTAATCCTGAACTTTGATACCATCAGCCCTCTGAGGGCAATCATACTGCTGATGCGGCCCGTGATGAAATTGAGTTTGACACCCCTGCTCCAGGCGGTCTGCAATCCATGCCAAAGCACTAGTCTCCAGCTATGGATGTTTAATAAAGAGGTAGTAGTGCTGAAAATGTTGCCTATAATAGAGAATACAGGCCACAACCTGATATACATCAGACAGGGATCTCTTAGGTACATATGTACAATGCATTTCATTCCATCAGACAAAGCACCTAAAGGAGACGTTCAAAGTGAAGAAAAAAATAATACACATTTTTTATTAAAAAAAAAATATACCTGTAATAAAAAAGTATTTTCTTTTATTTTTGGGTCTTTCCATTGTCTATTCCCATTACAGAAAACTATTATATGGCATTAACATTCTTTAAAGAGCTTGTAGCCGTTCACATCACTCCCTATTTCCTAAAGAAGCACATCACAACCACATGCATAAACACCAGACCCAATTTAGGTGAAAGCCAGTTATCTACTAGTATGGCACCCAAAGCTAATGAACCAATGTGTATTACTTCACTTCCAGATTTACAGCTGTCATTCTTCAGCTACTGTAGCCAAGGATGCAGTTTATCAAGAATGCTATCAAATAAGAAAATGTAAAAAAAAAAGAAGAAAATAAAAAATTATAATAATAAAATTTTAAAGCATCCCCGCACACACACCAATTCAAAATTGAAGTGTACGGCAAGTACACGTATGTAAACATAAATTGTGCCACACATGTGAGATATCACCATTAATGTTGGAGTGTGAGTAATAATTCCAGGACCAAAATTTGAAACTAATAATAAATAAAAGCTTTTAAAATGTTGCCTATGAACAATTTTAAGTACTGTAGTTTGTTGCAATTTGATGGATGGGTGCAATTTTAAAGATTGACATTTTTGGTATCTACTGCATTTACTCAATGCAACCCCATCTTTTCTGTTTTACCAAAAAATTGGGTACAGTACTGTGTTTGTTTTCACTGAAATGTAATTTTGTGTATTTTGTCCTAATAATATGCATCTGATAAATCACTGTGCAAATATCATGCAACATATAAAATTGCAACTACCACAAGGGTCTCTGCTATCAGAAAATATATAATTGTTCGGGGGTTTAATGTAATTTTTAGCAAAAAATGGCAATGTGTGTGAAAAATTCAAAAACGGCCCCAGTAGACAATTGGTTAAATTATAAAATTATGTTGCCTTATAGATCTAAATGGGGGTAATTGGTGTTATACACTTAAAGGAGACAAAGCTATCAAAAACAATACAGATTATTTCCAGTTTGCATGCAGCGCTTTCAAACTTTTAAAATCTTATCAGTGCTATATACAAAGTTTTTTTTGCAGAACTGCATTTCTCTGACCACAGTGAGGAATGCAATTTTCACTATTTAGAATTTCTAGATACTACCATTTTTTAAATGGGGTATGCAGATACCCTCTGTTATAAGAAGGCAGCTGCTGAAATATACTGTTAGGATAAAGACTACTTGGGGGCTTGGTATAACCTGGTTAGCTAACACAGGAAACCAAAACAGCCTTTCAAGTTGAATTTCCTTTTGGGGACTTGAAGAAATGGCTTGTAATTAGTTTAATTGTTTGTAATTAGCCTCTACATGCAGTTTTGCAAGCAGGTAGGGAACTCAGTTTTCAAGCTTAATAACAGTCACAGCTCTTAAGAATATCAAGGGAGGTTACTACCCTAATTAGAACCATTCTTGCAGAGCTAGGAGTTACCATTCAAATCTGCAAATGACGCCCTTGGTGTGAAGTTCCCTTTTAAGCAAGTGTATACTGATGATACCTTGCCTTGTTTGGTCTCTTCTACTTACTGCAATATGCACTGGGTGCAGCAGTTATGATATGCTAAAAATGGGTGGACATATACTTCTTTTCACTGTGATGAATGTTCTGCCAACATTTAAACTGGAGCTGCTGGACTAGCTGTCATAGTATAGCACTTTACCGGAGTCTCAGAACTGGAACAACATCAAAGGCAGTGCTGGCATGCAATTAATAAACTGAAGAATTCATTTGCTGCTGCCTTAGAGGCAACTTGACTATTTATTGTCACTGACTAATTTACACTTTGTGAGTAATTGCGCTTAGTAGTTGCTCTGTCTAGAAGGTGGAGTAAACTATGACTAATAGTATCTAAGAAACAAAATGGGACTAGTTGGTTCATATAGTCGTCAACAGTTTAAAGGTTGAAGTATTTTACATTCCAAATCACTATCCTAATATAGTGCTAATACAATTGAATTCTTTTTCTGTTGTTCAACACAGGGGTATATTTATAAAGCAGTGGCTGTGATGTTTACCAAACATTCACTTCAGGTGAATCTTCATGATCCATTTGTCACATTCACTGATTTGTGGAAGGAAGAGTTGTTCAGTAAAAATGCACTTTTTAGGTAGAGGCATGATAGGGATCCCTGAGATGAGATTTCATGGTTTGCCTAAAGCCAGACAGAGTAAGAGATAGCTCTAAAGATTTGGGTAGGGAGTTCCACCAGAAGGGAGAGGCTCTGGAAAACCCAAAAGGTGAGCATGGGAGGAGGTGGCAAGGAATCTAAAGAGCACAATGGTTTTCTTGATATTTTGAGATTTCTGGTGTAGCTGCAGCAGAGTTGTGCATGTCTTAGTATGTCATTGTTAATATACAATAATGAAATACAGCCATTAATTGTTTATGGCATCCCAATGAACCTGCATTTTAGCGCACAACACTACTGTGCTTTGTTGTGCCGCCTTTCAAAAAGAAAGCACAGGAACCTTTTTGGTACATTTTAGTGCCCTAGAGAGCCAATTAAAATTAAGCGGCTGCTCCAACACATTGAATGTTACTGTACAAAGTAACACACATTAATATACTTTACATCAATGCAAAACAAAGGTTGGGACTTATTGAATGACTTGTAATAGCCATGAACAATTGTATAGTAGCACTGTGTAATAACTTGTGACTTGTTCTGGCCTACGAGAAAAACAAGTGATATCAACTGTCACTTGATCATTGCTTGTCTAGTGGAGACCTACTGCTTTTAAAAAGATTCCCTTATGAATGCCTTAATCAACCAGTAACTGGTTCACTGCAGGAGCACAAATGTTATGGCTATATCCTTTGGATATCCACCGGGCCCTAGACTTCCACCTAGAATACCCTGTATAGGATCAGGATTGTGAATGATCCAGGTCTCACACTTCATTCAAATTTTTCTGTATGTTTAAACTTGGCTCTAACAAAAAGCCAATGTGAAAATGAAATGTAGTGCCTTCTGTGTACAGTATAGGAACATTTAGTTGGGCCCCTCTGTAGGCAGAGGAGCCAAGTTTAATTTGTTTAGAGTTAGCTGGCAGAGCTCCAAGGACTGAGTCTCTCCAAGGACTGAGTTACCTCCCCTTGGCTTCTGGAACTTCTGGAGGGTTCTAAAACTTAGAGGGCGGATGGGCAGAGATGAGGCCTTAATATTTATGGAGTCTCATCCAATCCCTGGCTAGGGATGGCCCAGAAGGTAGAGAGCTGGACCATGAATATTTTGGAGCCTGGCCATGTGGGAACAGAGTGCAGGGTCCAGTTGCCTGGAGGGACACCCTGTGCTTGAGAGCTCTGCCCCTGGGCAGAAGGAAGGAGCCAGAGAGAGCCAGAGAAAGAAGTCAGGAGCCACTGAAGACTCACATCCCTTTCAGCCTCAGTTAGGCTGAAAGCCAAGGCCAGGACCTGTTCAGCAGGAGGTCTGTGCAGAAGTCATTTGAGCCTCAGGATTGACCTAAGGGACTGAGTGAGTAACATCACCCCAGAACCTGATAGAGGACAAGCAGCCAGGTGCAATATCTAGCTTGCTTGCTGCTGAGGGACAGCTTAGAGCCACTTAAAGCCAATACAGCTATCCCACACCTCTTGCTTGGGCAGTACAGAGAAAAAGCATCTACATTCAGTGTTTGGAATACATTCAGCGTTTGGAATAATTTTGCTATAAGTTTAGCTGACCCATTATCCCACGGGAGGACTGCATATTGACTTTTAGCAACCAGGAAGTTAGCAAGTCCTCAGTGTGCATTCAAGTTACAGTTCTGGGCATCCCATACCTTCCCATCCCTATCCAAGTTCACCCCCCAATAAACTAAAAACAAAGCACCCCAGACAGGTTCTTGACTACTGAGCGAATGCTGGAAAATTCCTGTTGCCTGGCTGTGCATTAGAGGGGACACCCAAAAATCCAGCGGCTCCTAAGGGGAGTAGCACTACAGAAATGCAATGGACAGAGGAACACTGTACTTTTTACTTTTTTCCGGCTTGAACAAGGTACTTAC
This sequence comes from Aquarana catesbeiana, assembly GCF_042186555.1. Taxonomy (NCBI): domain Eukaryota; kingdom Metazoa; phylum Chordata; class Amphibia; order Anura; family Ranidae; genus Aquarana; species Aquarana catesbeiana. The sequence continues at coordinate 357,380,904 of NC_133326.1, forward strand.
ATACTTAGGCCATGCACCTATTGCACATTAATCCATTGGCGACAAGCGCACACAAACATGCAACCCCTCAGCAGCCAGAACTTGGCACTGAGTGGCCACATATTTTCCTGCAATAGAGCTATGCTGAGAGTGCACACCGTGCGCAATCCTGGCACAGTGACTGGTGCCTAACGGAAACCTCCCAAACACAAGCATCCCAATCCGATCATGTGACCGATGTGAAAGCCAATCATGGCGGTCACATGGCCATAAGCCCCACCCTGCCTACCAGCATTCTAAAGCCCTTAAAGAACTGGTGAGAGACAGCACCAAGGGGTTAAAGTTGCTACAAGCTTGGGCTACATAGCCATTGGACCTATGGTGTCTACAAATCTTAGATGATGTTCATACATACATAATCTAACCACTGAATAATCCTGTTAGTTGAAAAAGTTATAGTGTATGCTTTGCTGCTCCTACAGTAAAGTGTCTAGAAGTATTCAGCATATGGGATAGCACATAGAGTGCAGAGGTCAGGAGTACAAAATGCACAACATAAAGTATAGATGTAAGGAGTCAGAGTTTGGTTCATAAAACATTGCTTATAGAGTGCAGTAGTCATGAGAATGTAATGTAATAAAAAATATATTGAGTGATATCATATAGATTTAGGGATCAGGAATTGGTAACATAGAAAATAGCATTCGTCTAGATTTAGACGTTATGAGAATGTAATGTAGAACATAGTGTATAGAGTGCAGGGGTCATGAGTAGAAATGTGTGATGCATTTTGGTGTGCTACAGTGAATTTTGCATGAACTCTAATTCTGCTAAGGAGGAGCTTTTACAGTCCCTGTTCTACCTATAATGTAAGACATAATTAAAACCCAACTATTATGATCACCAGATTTTAGGTAATTGAAGAGTATGTTAACCTAACATTTTTATATTCCTGATATGTGCCTGCTGTACCATGTACTTATATGAAAAAGTATTCTGTTCTCTTTGTATTGCTTCCTTTGTGTGAAATCTATGGTGTTCCTGCCAGTCCCTCTGCTTTGCTCTTAAAAAACTGACCACACTATGCAGGATAACACACCATGATTAGTTCTCTAACTATTTTGGGAAATCAGCTTGCTCTTCTACAATGATCAGACTTGTCCTGATGCGCCCCCTCTGCACCTTTCAAAAAAGTGTGTAGAGGCATTTTTTATACTGTCTCAATTTTCTTTTGAAGGCTCACTGAACTGGGGTGGGAGGATGGGGAAAGGGAGGAAAGAGGACAGGGTAAGGAAGGAGAAAAGAAGCCAGGCTTACAGCATCCAACAGACCACTCCATTAAACTGATTAATATACAGTATAGTTTGGCATTATCTTAGGATACTCAACGTATCTAAAGGAAGAATCTCCAGGTATTCTGTAGTAAATGTACTGTAAATTAATTCCAGTAGAACCACTTATGTTGGAAAGACTCTTCTTTACTATTAAGAATAAAGGATAGATTTTTCATAACTTTGATATCATTTATTTGTGAACACCATTGATTTAAGGATGGGGAGTCTTGCCTACACCAATTTGCGAGAATATAGGATCTGTTTACCAGGGTGCTAACAAGAGAGTCTTTGTATGGTTTTTTTAGGTATAATATTGTGATGAAGTAAAACGATGGCGGGTTCATGTGGTTTAGAATAGTTTGTATATTTTTGTGCTATTTCCCTCACTTCTTTCCAAAATGTTTCTAATTTAGAACATGCCCAAAATGTATGAAGAAGAGTACTCACCTTTATTGCACATCGCCAGCAAGCTTAGAGTTGATACTGTTAGAGAGTGCAGTGTATTAGGGACTCTGTACCTCTGTACCAAATACTTTATACCCATTTGTTTGGATGTAGATGTTAACTGCCATTTTTTGAGTAAAATATTGTATCCTGCCTTATTATATTAACAACCATCTACCAGAAATTAAAGATAAACCTTCAGTTAATGTTTGGTAGAAGTCACATATACAGGTTTATAAACATATCTCCATTTTGACAAGAAACTTTAATAAAGTGCTTTTTATCTGCATATCATCAGGGTCTTACCTGCAGTGCATCTGCAACATGTGCATTTGGTTACTTTTTTCCTCGGGAATGCTATCCACCCTGTGCTTCAATGGGCATCGGCACACGTCCTGATCAGTCAGTCTCCATGGCAGCAACTCCTTGTAATACTTCTAATTATGCATTTGTCTCACCCTTTGCCAGGAACTACTTGTACCTGTTATTGACTAGAGATGAGATTCGGGTTTTTGTGGAGCATGTGTTCCAGGCTAACCAAACTCATTCACAGACTCCTAAAAGTAACATGTGATTTCTCTGATATGTCCACTATTACCACAAATTTTCACTAATCTCTGGGGAACATTTCTTTGTATAGTGAACAGCCTGTTTGCCTTTTGTACATCAACACTTTACTCCCTAGTACATTTCGTCCAATTCTCCCTGATTAAAAATGTCCTGCTGCTGGCAAATTTTACACTGCTGACTATAGTATCTTTATTTTTGTAGTAAAGCCCTAGTCTGTACTCATTGTCTCTAGTAATTTTGGTCCTAAATATCCTCTTTAAAATTGTTCTGCTGCTGGACAATTTTTGTCATCTGCAATCTTTTAATCCTTGTAGTAAAACACCTGTACTTGTTGTCTCTAGAACATTTAGGACAATTCTTCCAAATTAAAAATGTCCTACTGCTAGCCTACTGTATCATCTGCAGTATCTTAATCTTTGTACTTAAGCCCCAGCCTGTGTTTATTGTTTATAGTAAATTGAGTCTAAAATTCCTGATTAAAATTGTCCTGCTGCTGGCCAATTTTACATGGCTCTGTCATCTGTGGTCTCTTAGTTCTTTTAGTACGTTGTAAAAACTCTGCCTTTATGCTTTGTCTCTAGTGTATTTTGGACAATTGTCCCTGAGAATTGTCCAAATTTATCAGGTAGTGCAAAAGTTGCCTTTTTTGCAGCAACTCACTGTATCCTTTGGAAAAAATGTAAAAGGAAATATATATATATATATATATATATATATATATATACAGTATCTCACAAAAGTGAGTACACCTCTCACATTGTTGTAAATATTTTATTATATCTTTTCATGTGACAACACTGAAGAAATGACACTTTGCTACAATCTAAAGTAGTGAGTTTACAGCTTGTATAACAGTGTAAATTTGCTGTCCCCTCAAAATAACTCAACACACAGCCATTAATGTTTAAACCACTGGCAACAAAAGTGAGTACACCCCTAAGTGAAAATGTCTAAATTGGGCCCAAAAAGTCAATATTTTGTGTGGCCACCATTTTTTTCCAGCACTGCCTTCACTCTCTTGGACATTGAGTTTACCAGAACTTCACAGGTTGCCACTGGAGTCCTCTTCTACTCCTCCATGATGACATCATGGAGCTGGTGGATGTTAGAGACCTTGCGCTCCCCCACCTTCAGTTTGAGGATGCCCCACAGATGCTCAATAGGGTTTAGATCTGGAGACATGCTTAGTCAGTCCATCACCTTTACCCTCAGCTCCTTTAGCAAGGCAGTGGTCATCTTGGAGGTTTGTTTGGGGTCGTTATCATGTTGGAATACTGCCCTGCAGCCCAGTCTCCGAAGGGAGGGCATCATGCTCGGCTTCAGTATGTCACAGGGGGCGTGGCTGTACGACAATCATCACCACTGACGTAGGACGTGTGACGTCAAAACAGGTAGTGGAGGCTCGAGATTGTGATCTGGGACCAAGGAAGGGGTGAGAGTGACACGCATGCTAGCACACCTCGGGTCCACCGTGACTGCAGGATCCACTGAGCTATTTAGTTGTTTGAAGACTTGCTGTGATTATCCTTGCTGGTTTGAATTTTTTGAAATGTGAGTGTAAAGGTTAGAGATTTGAAGTGTTTATTAAACTGGTTTCACGTTATTACACTATTGGAGCACCTTAATTATTTACATGTGGAGAGATTCCTTACATGCATGGTTGGATACTGGATACTCGTATTAAACCCTATCCATGTGGTTTGAAAGCGTCTTAGCCTAACACGAGAGTGTAGGCATTGGAATTCGGTGAGTGTGTTTCTTTAGGGGAGTGGAATCACTTGCACAGTGGTTTGGTGGATGAAATAAGAAGAGTTAACACCGAATAACAATTCACTGGAACACTTTATAGACACTCATAAAGTTTTTTGTTTTAATTTTCAACTTAATTTTTTGTTTCAGTTTTCACTTGTCACAGGGTGAAATTGGTGTATATATATATATATTGTTATCATCATTCACGTTACAACAGGTTGCCTAATCACTTTTTATTGTTTAGCTTTAGCGCCACTATTTTTTCTGTTATCACTTATTTTTTCTGATAAGGGTTAAAATACAGTTTACATGTCACAGTACATGTTGGCATTCATGGTTCCCTCAATGAACTGTAGTTCCCCAATGCCAGCAGCACTCATGCAGCCTCAGACCATGACACTTCCACCACCATGCTTGATGGTGGGCAAGACACACTTATCTTTGTACTCCTCACCTGGTGGCCACAACACACACTTGACACCATCTGAACCAATTAAGTTTATCTTGGTCTCATCAGACTACAGGACATGGTTCCAGTAATCCATGTCCTTAGTCTGCTTGTCTTCAGCAAACTGTTTGCAGGCATTCTTGTGCATCATCTTTAGAAGAGGCTTCCTTCTGGGACGACAGCCATGTAGACCAATTTGATGCAGTGCAGCGTTTGCAGTGCAGCGTTTGGTCTGAGCACTGACAGGCTGACCCACCCACCCCTTCAATGTCTGCAGCAATGCTGGCAACACTCATACGTCTATTTCCCAAAGACAAGCTCTGGATATGACGCTGAGCACGTGCACTCAACTTCTTTGGTTGACCATGGCGAGGCCTGTTCTAAAGGGAACCTGTCCTGTTAAACCGCTGTATGGTCTTGGCCACCATGCTGCAGCTCAGTTTCAGGGTCTTGGCAATCTTCTTATAGCCTAGGCCAACAATTCTTTTTTCAGATCCTAAAAGAGTTGCTTGCCATGAGGTGCCATGTTGAACTTCCAGTGACCAGTATATGAGAGAGTGAGAGCGATAACACCAAATTTTACACGCCTGCTCCCCATTCACACCTGAGACCTTGTAACACTAATGAGTCACAACAACAAGAAGGGAAAATGGCTAATTGGGCCCAATTTGGACATTTTTACCTAGGCGTATACTCACTTTAGTTGCCAGGGGTTTAGACATTTATGGCTGTGTGTTGAGTGATTTTGAGGGGACAGCAAATTTGCACTGTTATACAAGCTGTACACTCACTACTTTACATTGTAGCAAAGTGTAATTTCTTCAGTGTTGTCACATGAAAATATATATTATATAAATATAATAAAATATTTAAAGATATAATAAAATATTTACAAAAATGTGAGAGGTGTACTCACTATTGTGAGATACTGATATATAGCAAGAAACCATTTTTGCTTTTGCACAGGGACAAGGTGGTTGAGGCCTGAGACTTCCTCCTTTCCTAAGGTGGTGCCCAGTTGCATTGCAGTTGCCTGTGTTTGCTTTTCTAGGGCAGGAATGGCCTTACATGAAAAAAAGATAAAATAGTAATCTCCATATATTGTCAAAAACATAAACAAACTATTACTTACACATGCAAAATATCTGCTCATCACTTCAGGCTTGGCTGGCCTATGTTATTTATCTTTTTATTGAACATCAAATAGCAACAATTCTCCAACTGGAGTTTAATTAATTGCCAATAAACTGTCAAGCTATGTACAAGAAGCTAATATCGTTTTATGCAGCTTCAAATACTTCTGTAGACATAAAGGTTACAAAATATACCAGTGAAGAAAGGCAGACATATCATGGCTATTTGAATGGTTATTATTGCTATTATAATGTATACTTATTTGTGGAAAGGTGGGCAGCCTATGGCCATAAGATTTCCACTTGGCATGCCTCCAGCGCTCTGAATATAAGTCTAAGATCTGGAAAGGAGGAAAATACCACTGTCAAAAAGGTGGAATTGCAGACATGCTTGGCCTCTGCTGTCCACTGTCAGACTACAGCATCAATACCAAAAAATAAAGAAATAAATAAAAACAACTAAAAACGAAAATAAAATAAATAAATACATATATGAAAATATTATTTAAAACATAAAAAATATATTATTAAAACAAAAATGGAAGCTGGGAATCCCCCACGCTGTACACAAACTAGGAAGTTTCCAGTTAGATTATATGGGAGAGGTTGCAGTGCAAAGAGCTTGGACAAAATTGGACTCAGACAACTGCTACTTGGAAATGGTTATAGTATAGCATTCCTTTTTCAGCTCCAGCTAGCAGCTGATGCCTCATCTGGAGCTGCACTGTATAGCCACTATACAATATATGTTGCTATTGTCTCTCAAACAATTTTTTAATGTTTATTTAAAGATAAAACCTGTTTAGTCTTTCCATCTTACATTGCTGCCTAATCAAGCTGATTTCTTACTGTCCAGCCACTGAACAATATTAGGGGCTCATGTCTGTCAGAAATTAAACTTTTTTCAAGATAAAACCTGCATTGTCTCTTTTTATCTGCCATCTGTTTAAGTGCTTGTGTACTAATTTATGGGGTATAACTTGTACCACACGTGTCATACTGTGAAGAAAACCTCATAAAGTTTATTACTAAACTACTGTTTCAGTGGCCAATTTGCACAAAGTTGGGGTCTAGCTTTAATTTTTTTAGAGTACACTTCCCTAAAGCTTTTAGATCTGTTTTGGCTGCTACTTCCATCATTCAATTTAGGACTATTACCACTGGATAAATAATTAGGTGTCATGGCTAAAACTACTTACATTTTTTTTCAATTTGTAATGAGTTAGATGGAGGTGCCAAGCTAGAAGCAAAAGTTAAAAAATCAATTACACTTATAATTACATTCATAAAATATGTGATGCCAGAATACATGTCAATGACATCATCCATGAAAATCTTGTTGTTCTGTAACACCACTAGGGATGAGCCAGATGTTCGAGTCGAACAGCAAACATTAAGTGAGGCCCGGAACGAAAAGGAAAGAAGAAGAGAATAGTGCAGGGCCGGGCATGACAGTGTGTCTAGTGACACACACAGGGTTAAGTTGGCCAGGTTGTGGTGGGGTGGAGCCAGCAGGAAACTTTAGGGGTGGGGTCATATAAGAGGAGGGGCGGAGCTGGGACGGAGTCAGTGGAGAAGGAAGAGACACGAGGAGGCAGATTTTCTCTGCTCCTCGACAACAATGGCCGACATCGACGCTATATTGGCTCGTTTGCGGCAGGCGGCAGCATCCAAGGGACCGGAGTGGCTCCAGAGTCAGGTCGCAGGGCTCTTTGAGGTAGAAGCAGGCGGATCGGCGGACGGAGGTGAGGGGACTGCCCGTGCGCGGAAGTCGCGGCCGCCGGCGCGGTATTCGCCTGGACCCGACGGACGGACGGGTCGCCAGGCACGTAGCCCAAGGGGAGAAGAGTCAGCCCCTCCAGCCAAGAGGAGCCAGCCGATGGCGGATGCAAGGCCCGGGAAAAACACACGCCGCGGCCGCAGCGCGGTGGGCGGGGCTACGGGTCAAGATGGCGCCGCTTCACTTAGAACAGGACCCAGGCGTGCAGATAGAGAGAACACCCCTGCAGCTTCGTACGAGCCGAGGGGGGAGGACAGAAGTGGGAGAAGTGCAGCTACAGGGCCCAGGACGGGGAGGAGAAGCACCGCTGACAACGCAGGTGGCAATCGGTCGCCTGGCGGGGAGAGGGAACTCCACAGGGACGGTCGGAGGAAGGAGCAGGCCGGCCCGGTCACAACCATTTCAGGGCGGCGTGGAATTCAGGCGGGAAGCAGAGCTGCAGAGGTCGGACGAGGCATGGGTCAACGGGTGCATACGGCCTCCAGGAGGGATGCGCCTGGGGGGCTCACCACGCCGGCGAGCCCATCCCAGGGGGACCGGTCCGAAGATGAGGAGTTGGAAGAAGGCGAGGTGGAAGCGCACCAGCAGGACACGGCGGTGGAAACCAGACCAGCGGCTGTCGGGAGGTCTCCAGGTCAGCCCGGTAAGTCCAATGACAATGTAGATTTTACTACTGCTTTACAAAATATGTGGGGGGTAGTTAACCCAGGTACAGCAGGGGCAGTAACCCGACCACCACGGGTGTCGCAGGGTCAGGACCACCAAGTGGCGGGACAAGGATCCGCCAGTTCGGGGTCAGGGGGACAACTGAGTGAGCTGTTGGAGGGCCTAAAGGCGCTAGTAGGACGTTTTGGGGAGCTACCTACCCAGGCGGCCACAAGGGGAGTGCCGCAGGTAATCGGCGTGGGGGCATTAGCGGGTGGGGAGGTGGAACCTTCCACGGGGGTGTCTGCTGATAAGGCCCTTGAGTCGAGTAGGGCTAAAGAGAAGCCGGGGGAAAACGGGGCAACAGAGGCGGCGGGTAGGGCGGACATAGTCAGGATTGCAGATGCAGCAAAATGCGAGATATATGTCTGTTTTGAGGGCCCGCTGGGTGCACATCTGAAGCAGGAGGTTAGGGAAAAGATTCAAAAGGGGGAATACGTGGAAATATTTTCCTTATTGCCGTTGGAAAAGTTCAACCTGGACAGGGTTAGGCCTGATGACTCCAAGAAGGAAGATGAGGAGAAGAGGAGGTACAGGTTGATTCCGCGGACGTTTGTCAATTGGTTACAAGCGTTCGCTATCATGGCCAGCGTCATTGGCGAAAAGAATCCGGAGCATTGCTCTGGGTTGTTTTGTTATATGGATGCTATTGGGGAGGCACACAGAGTTTATGGTGGAACGGCTTGGCTGCGTTATGACGAGCAGTTCTGACAACGCAGAGCGGTTCGCCCGGCCCTGCGTTGGGACCATAAGGACATCAGCCTTTGGATGAGACTTATGTCCTCGGCTAGGGCCTCTCCTCAGTTTTTTCAAGGGGGGGCCGGGGGTGCACACTCCTCAGGACTACCGGCCGGCAAGAAATGGGGAGTGTGTTGGCAATACAACGAAGGACACTGCAAGTTTGGGGGGTCGTGCAAATTCAAGCACGAATGCTCAGGATGTGGGGGAGCTCACACACTGGCCAGATGCTTTAAAAAAGGAAAACGTACCGGGGAGCCTGTTAACAAGAGGGATGACGCCGGTGAAGGTGGAAAGGATGCTGCCTTTCCTAAGTAAGTATCCGGATAGGGAGGCGGCATCGTTGCTTACTGCGGGTTTTCGGGAGGGGTTTAAAATACCTTGCGCCTTGGAGGCTGTTCCCCCTATGGCAAGGAATTTGAAATCAGCATTGCAACACCCAAGGGTGGTGGGAGAGAAGTTGGAAAAAGAAGTGACATTAGGCCGCATGGTAGGGCCATTTAAAAATAAGCCCTTACCGGATCTGGTGGTGTCCCCGTTGGGAGTAGTGCCCAAAAAAGAGGCGAATAAGTTCAGATTAATTCATCATTTATCCTTTCCAAAAGGGGGCTCGGTCAATGATTTCATCGACCCTGATGCCTGCGCGGTGTCCTATACTTCTTTTGATGCGGCGGTGCGGTGGGTTCGGAGGTTTGGACAAGGGGCGCTCATGGCGAAATCTGACATAGAAGCGGCGTTTCGGCTACTGCCAGTGCATCCGGACAGTTTTCGGCTGCTGGGTTGCCACTGGCAAGATCAGTTTTACGTCGATAAATGTATGCCCATGGGTTGTTCCATTTCTTGCGCCATGTTCGAGGCGTTCAGTTCCTTTTTGGAGTGGGTGGTTAGGGATGTATCAGGGCTGGATTCGGTTATCCATTATTTGGACGACTTCCTGTGTATAGGTCCTCCTTCATCCAGTGTGTGTGCGATTTTACTGTCAACGTTGCAGCACATTGCGGGAAGGTTCGGAGTGCCACTGGCAGCCGAAAAGACAGAAGGCCCGACAACCGAAATTAGTTTTCTGGGCATAGTAATTGACTCCATAGCAATGGAATGCAGATTGCCGCAAAGGAAGTTATTGGATTTACAGAAGGAAATCCGGGAGATTCACGGAAGGCGGAAGGTGCAGTTGCGGACACTGCAGTCGTTGCTAGGTAAGCTAAATTTCGCTTGTAGGATCATACCCATGGGTAGGGTGTTTTGTCGGCGGCTGTCAGCAGCCACGGCGGGAGTTAAAGCCCCAACTCATTTTATCAGGCTGACGAGGGAACATCGGGAGGACCTGAAGGTATGGTATCAATTTCTGTCAGTTTACAACGGAAGATCAGTGTGGATGTCAGGTCCGGTAAGTAACTTCGATGTGGAACTTGTTACGGACGCGGCAGGTTCTACTGGTTACGGGGCTTATTTTCAAGGGCAATGGAGCGCAGGGCCGTGGCCACAATCATGGGTGGAAGCGGGGTTTCTTCGGAACCTGGTACTACTGGAATTATTTCCGGTGGTGCTGGCGATGGAGTTATGGGGGCGGTCTTGTCGGAATTTAAAGTTGAGAATTAACTGTGACAACATGGGGGTTGTGCAGGTGGTCAATCGCATGTCAGCGTCTTCCCAACCTGTCATTAGACTAATGCGACAGTTGGTATTGCGGTGCTTGCAATTGAATACCTTTATATATGCGGTACACATACCAGGGGTTGATAATACACTGGCTGATTCGCTGTCTCGCTTTCAGTGGGACAAGTTCAGGGAATTAGCTCCGGCAGCGGAAAAGGAAGGGATTCCTTGCCCGGAGTGGATCTGGGAGCTGGCATTGGAGTCGCCGCAGGATGGATTCAGCAGTCAGTGAGTAAGTCCACCTGGATGGCCTATATGAAGGTATGGAGAGAATGGGAAGGTTTACGGCAAGAAATTGGGATAGACAAGGATGGGTTTGAAGCGAGATTGTTGGTCTTGTATTTCGTGTCCAGAAATATGGAAAATGGGGTGGGGGTGTCTTCTATTGAAAAGAAAATAGCGGCCTTGTCATTCCTTTTCAAGCTAAAAAGGTGGGAAGATTGGACAAAAGATTTTTGGGTTAGGCAAGCCATAAAAGGGTACAAGAGAGGAAAAAGAACAAAAGATGAAAGAAGGCCTGTCACTTTTAAAAACCTGGTGGCCATTTGTGAACAGTTAAGGTTAGTATGTTCTTCAAGTTATGAATGTTTGCTGTTTACGGCAGCTTTCTCGTTGGCTTTTTTTGGGGCGTTCAGAATTGGGGAGCTTGTGAGCCCAGCACGGGGGGATGCGGGTGGCATTATGGTACAGGACGTTAGGTTACACGGGGATAAAGTGTGCTTGAGACTGCAGAGGTCAAAAACCGATCAGACAGGTAAAGGAGTGGATGTATGGGTGTACGCTCTGCCAGGATCCACGGTATGCCCGGTAAGGGCGGTCGAGGAACTGGCGCAGGTACGGCCAATGGGGGATGGGCCATTTTTACGTCACGAAGACGGGTCTTACCTATCAAAATTCCAATTTGTAGCAGTGTTTAGGAAATGTTTGAGGAAGTTGGGTTTGGATGGGAAGGCTTACGCTTCACACTCCTTCCGCATTGGGGCGGCTACTGAAGCTGCCAGATGCGGGTTGGATGAGGCAGCAGTGAGGAGGATCGGTAGATGGGAATCGAGGAGGTTCCGCACCTACGTACGACCTCAAATGATTGTGGAATAACGTAAAAAAAAAAAAAAAAAGGGGAGAATTGAATAAAGTGTTTAAAAAAAAAAAAAAAATGATGATGATGAATGACGTTACCTTGGTGTGATTTTATTACAGGGAGAGGTGCTCCGCGCCTCGTCTGGATTCTTGGGCACTCTTATGTGTGTTGGGGGGCCAGGAGAGGTGATGCGAGACCGGACGGGAGGCAGCTGGGAGTATCGAGGAGAGAGGCATACATCAGGTGGCTGGGGAGACCGGGGATGATGTGGGGCAGAGTGGTCACGGAGGTGGAGCGTTATGCTTGGTTGGACAGACCCCCTGATGTGTTGGTGATCCATGCAGGAGGGAACGATCTAGGGGTACGCACGGTGAGAGATATATTAGCAAGTGTTAAGGCGGATTTGTTATATATTCGCACGGTCTTTCCCAATACTCTGCTGGTATGGTCCGACATGGTGGCACGCACCACCTGGCGGATGGCAAGGTCTGTGGAACGGCTGAACAAGGCACGCATTCGCATTAATAAAGTTGTGGGGAGGTTTTTGGTAAAACAAGGGGGCTTGGTGATAAGACACAGAGAGCTGGAAATTAATGTAGGCCTGTACTTACGCAGGGATGGTGTTCACCTCACAGACGTGGGGACTGATCTGTGGACCATGGGTCTGCAAGAAGGAATCCAAAGGGCACTGAGTGTGTGGAGGGGCCCTTAAGGATAAGGTTTCATCCTTTCGGGCTGTGGCTGTGTTTTTGCTGTTGGTCGGTGACGGTAGCGGTAAACAAAATGTGGTAAAAAGGGGTGGGGGGTCATCGATAGTATGGCCCCTCCGGTGTATTCCCGAAATGGAATACCGGTACGGTTACACTGCGGGCAAGGGGTTGTCTCCGAGCGGTACAGCTGGAGGCCTATCAAGTTGGAATGGTTCCCGCGTGTAAGTTTTGATATGTGGAAAAAGGGTGGAGCTCCGTCATTGACCAACAGATTGCAGTTAATAACATGTTGTTTGCACTAAAGTTATATGTTATTTATATATTTAAGGTTATTGGAGTTATTTATTCAGTTTGTTTAATAAATAGGCTGTTATGGCCATTTTAAAACTCCAATAGATTGGTGTGGTCTCGTTAATTTAAATAAGAAAAGGGGGTTGGTAAAATGGTATAGCAGTAAGAGAAAATAAGTGGGGTATATCTGGAATACACTTGTCAAGTGAGGCCCGGAACGAAAAGGAAAGAAGAAGAGAATAGTGCAGGGCCGGGCATGACAGTGTGTCTAGTGACACACACAGGGTTAAGTTGGCCAGGTTGTGGTGGGGTGGAGCCAGCAGGAAACTTTAGGGGTGGGGTCATATAAGAGGAGGGGCGGAGCTGGGACGGAGTCAGTGGAGAAGGAAGAGACACGAGGAGGCAGATTTTCCCACCCTCCCTCCCTATTAGGCTTGTTGTTAGTGTGGTTAATGTGTGTGTTTATTTTTCAGATTCGGAGGAAGTGGTCGTCATGACAGCTGTGGTCTGGCTGTGTTTTTGCTGTTGGTCGGTGACGGTAGCGGTAAACAAAATGTGGTAAAAAGGGGTGGGGGGTCATCGATAGTATGGCCCCTCCGGTGTATTCCCGAAATGGAATACCGGTACGGTTACACTGCGGGCAAGGGGTTGTCTCCGAGCGGTACAGCTGGAGGCCTATCAAGTTGGAATGGTTCCCGCGTGTAAGTTTTGATATGTGGAAAAAGGGTGGAGCTCCGTCATTGACCAACAGATTGCAGTTAATAACATGTTGTTTGCACTAAAGTTATATGTTATTTATATATTTAAGGTTATTGGAGTTATTTATTCAGTTTGTTTAATAAATAGGCTGTTATGGCCATTTTAAAACTCCAATAGATTGGTGTGGTCTCGTTAATTTAAATAAGAAAAGGGGGTTGGTAAAATGGTATAGCAGTAAGAGAAAATAAGTGGGGTATATCTGGAATACACTTGTCATGTGGTGTTCGAAAGCTGCGGAACACCGTTAAAGTCTATGGGACACTATTATAAAAAAACAAAAGTGCTCATTTTAGAGGCTTATATGCAAGTTATTGCCAAAAAAGTGTATGGGGACCCAAGGGGACATGTATCAATGCAAAAAAAGTTTTAAAAACTGACTTTTTTTCAGGAGCAGTGATTTTAATAATGCTTAGTGAAAACAATTGTGAAAGTGAAACAATAAAAATGAAATATTCCTTTAAATATCGTGCCTGGGGGGTGTCCTTAGTATGCCTGTAAAGTAGCGCATATTTCCTGTGTTTAGAACAATACAACAGCAAAATGACCTTTCTAAAGGAAAAAATCTAATTTAAAACTGCTCGCGGCTGTAATGAATTGTCGACACTCGGCAATATAGATAAAAATCATTGAAAAAAAATGGCATGGGGACCGGGGTCCTGCCTCAGGGGACATGTATCAATGCAAAAAAAAAAGTTTTAAAAACTGACGTTTTTTCAGGAGCAGTGATTTTAACCACTTCAGCCCCGGAAGGTTTTACCCCCTTCCTGACCAGAGCACTTTTTACAATTCGGCACTGCATCACTTTAACTGCTAATTGCGCGGTCATGCAATGCTGTACCCAAACGAAATTTGCGTCCTTTTCTTCCCACAAATAGAGCTTTCTTTTGATGGCATTTGATCACCTCTGCCGTTTTTATTTTTTGCGCTATACACGGAAAAAGACTGAAAATTTTGAAAAAAAATGATATTTTCTACTTTTTGTTCTAAAAAAAATCCAATAAACTCAATTTTAGTCATACATTTAGGCCAAAATGTATTCGGCCACATGTCTTTGGTAGAAAAAATGTCAATAAGTGTATATTTATTGGTTTGCGCAAAAGTTATAGCGCCTACAAACTAGGGTACATTTTCTGGAATTTACACAGCCTTTAATTTATGACTGCCTATGTCGTTTCTTGAGGTGCTAAAATGGCAGGGCAGTACAAAACCCCCACAAATGACCCCATTTTGGAAAGTAGACACCCCAAGGAATTTGCTGAGAGGCATGTTGAGCCCATTGAATATTCATTTTTTTTGTCCCAAGTGATTGAATAATGACAAAAAAAAAATTACAAAAAGTTGTCACTAAATGATATATTGCTCACACAGGCCATGGGCATATGTGGAATTGCACCCCAAAATACATTTAGCTGCTTCTCCTGAGTATGGGGATACCACATGTGTGGGACTTTTTGGGAGCCTAGCCGCGTACGGGGCCCCCGAAAACCAATCACTGCCTTCAGGATTTCTAAGGGCGTACATTTTTGATTTTACTCCTCACTACCTATCACAGTTTTGAAGGCCATAAAATGCCCAGATGGCATAAAACCCCCCCAAATGACCCCATTTTGGAAAGTAGACACCCCAAGCTATTTGCTTTGAGGCATGTTGAGTCCATGGAATGTTTTATATTTTGACACAAGTTGCGGGAAAGTGACAAATTTTTTTTTTTTTTTTTTTTTTTTTGCACAAAGTTGTCACTAAATGATATATTGCTCACACAGGCCATGGGCATATGTGGAATTGCACCCCAAAATACATTTAGCTGCTTCTCCTGAGTATGGGGATACCACATGTGTGGGACTTTTTGGGAGCCTAGCCGCGTACGGGGCCCCGAAAACCAATCAGTGCCTTCAGGATTTCTAAGGGCGTACATTTTTTATTTTACTCCTCACTACCTATCACAGTTTCGGAGGCCATGGAATGCCCAGGTGGCACAACCCCCCCCCAAATGACCCCATTTTGGAAAGTAGACACCCCAAGCTATTTGCTGAGAGGCATGGTGAGTATTTTGCAGCTCTCATTTGTTTTTGAAAATAAAGAAAGACGAGAAAAAAAAATTTTTTTTTTCTTTTTTCAATTTTCAAAACTTTGTGACAAAAAGTGAGGTCTGCAAAATACTCACTATACCTCTCATCAAATAGCTTGGGGTGTCTACTTTCCAAAATGGGGTCATTTGGGGGGGTTTTTTGCCACCTGGGCATTCCATGGCCTCCGAGACTGTGATAGGCAGTGAAGAGTGAAATCAAAAATTTACGGCCTTAGAAAGCCTGAAGGCGGTGCTTGGTTTTTGGGGTCCCGTACGCGGCTAGGCTCCCAAAAAGTCTCACACATGTGGTATCCCCGTACTCAGGAGAAGCAACAGAATGTATTTTGGGGTGTAATTTCACATATTCCCATGGCATGTTTGAGCAATATATCATTTAGTGACAACTTTGCGCAAAAAAAATAAAAAAAATAAAAAATTGTCTCTTTCCCGCAACTTGTGTCACAATATAAAATATTCCATGGACTTGACATGCCTCTCAGCAAATAGCTTGGGGTGTCTACTTTCCAAAATGGGGTCATTTGGGGGGGTTTTGAACTGTCCTGGCATTTTATGCACAACATCTAGAAGCTTATGTCACACATCACACACTCTTCTAACCACTTGAAGACAAAGCCCTTTCTGACACTTTTTGATTACATAAAAAAATAATTTTTTTTTGCAAGAAAATTACTTTGAACCCCCAAACATTATATATTTTTTTAAAGCAAATGCCCTACAGATTAAAATGGTGGGTGTTTCATTTTTTTTTTTCACACAGTATTTGCGCAGCGATTTTTCAAACGCATTTTTTGGGGAAAAAACACACTTTTTTAAATTTTAATGCACTAAAACACACTATATTGCCCAAATGTTTGATGAAATAAAAAAGATGATCTTAGGCCGAGTACATGGATACCAAACATGACATGCTTTAAAATTGCGCACAAACGTGCAGTGGCGACAAACTAAATACATTTTTAAAAGCCTTTAAAAGCCTTTACAGGTTACCACTTTAGATTTACAGAGGAGGTCTACTGCTAAAATTACTGCCCTCGATCTGACGTTCGCGGTGATACCTCACATGCATGGTGCAATTGCTGTTTACATTTGACGCCAGACCGACGCTTGCGTTCGCCTTAGCGCGAGAGCAGGGGGGACAGGGGTCCTTTTTTTTTTTTTTTTTTTCTTTATTATTATTATTTTTTTATCTTATTTTTAAACTGTTTCTTTCATTTTTTTTTTTTTTAAATCATTTTTATTGTTATCTCAGGGAATGTAAATATCCCCTATCATAGCAATAGGTAGTGACAGGTACTCTTTTTTGCAAAAATTGGGGTCTATTAGACCCTAGATTTCTCCTCTGCCCTCAAAGCATCTGACCACACCAAGATCGGTGTGATAAAATGCTTTCCCAATTTCCCAATGGCACTGTTTACATCCGGCGAAATCTAAGTCATAAAATGCTCGTAGCTTCCGGTTTCTTAGGCCATAGAGATGTTTGGAGCCACTCTGGTCTCTGATCAGCTCTATGGTCAGCTGGCTGAATCACCGGCTGCATTCTCAGGTTCCCTGTTGAGACAGGAGAGCCAGAGAAAAACACGGAAGACGTTGGGGGGGGGGGCATTCCCTCCCACTGCTTGTAAAAGCAGTCTAGAGGCTAATTAGCTGCTAGGATTGCTTTTACATGAAAGCCAATCGCTGGCTGAAAAGAATGATACCAAGATGATACCTAAACCTGCAGGCATCATTCTGGTATAACCACTCAAAGTCGTGAATGGCGTACCTGAAGACAAAAAAATGGTTAACAATAAAGCACAGTAAACGGTAAGGTATAAAAAATTGCATATCTGAAAAGCAAACATGATAAAACATAACAACAATAAAACATTGCAGAATAGAATACAGTAAAAAAGAGCAGAACAATAGAGAGAGAATAGAGAGAGAGAACAATAAAACGACAACTATTTTTTTTTTATTTTATATTTTTGTTTGTGTTTTTTTTTTTTTTTTTACACTTTTTTTTGTAACTAACTTTTATAACTGTAACCGGTTCCAGGTTCGGGTCTCTCAAAATGCGATGGCATCTTGGGAGACCCTGTGAAAGTGTGCCTAGTCTGTGCAATGCTGTACCCTACGCTAATACTCAACTAGTGAATGGTAGTGTTCAAAACATTCACCAATGCAAAGACCAGGATTGTCAGGACAGGAGGGACAATAATAGCGGGTGTCACGCCTATATCTGCGTTTGCTGCAGACACGACATCTTTTTTGGGGGGGGGTTCGTTGGGTAGGGGTACTCGGGAGGACATAAAGAAAATGCCTCTCATGCAGCCGACTGCATTTGGTTGGGGATGTGAATGGGGGAAGTACGGGCGCTGCAGAAGCGGTGGGTTCCCAATTAGGATTGGCGAATGCAGCAGGAAGGGCACTATGGACACGACGGGCCTGTGTTTGTCTTCTTGGTGGCAGCGGGACACTACTTGTGCTTGCCACCTCACCAGCTTGAACTGCACTTATGGGACTCGCCACGTCACCAAGTGTTACTGCAGTGCTGGTTTGACTACGACCGGGGTGTACTAGGGCGCTGGTGCTTGCCAGTTCACCAAAACACTACCAAAAAAACTGTTAGAGATTGCAGGGATCAGGCCTGACTCTGCGAACGCTGCAGTTATGCGTTTAGTGTTTTGTAAGTGTCAGTGATCGATCGATACTGCACTTGGGTGGGCTGGGCTGGGCTGGGCCGGGCAGAGGGGCAAAACGCAGGTGCTAGCAGGTATCTGGGCTGATCCCGCTAACACTGCATTTGTGGGAACCCTAAACTGCTGGGGACGCTAGTATAGATCTGATCAGATCAGATATTGATCCGATCAGATACTATACCACTAAGGGAGGTGTACGGTGTGTGCGTGGGTGTTAGCGGTACTGGCGCTAACCTGATGCTGCCTGGGGCTGGCGCTTGCCAGTTCACCAAAACGCTACCAAAAAAACTGTTAGCGATCGCAGGGATCAGGCCTGACTCTGCGAACGCTGCAGTTATGCGTTTAGTGTTTTGTAAGTGTCAGTGATCGATCGATACTGCACTTGGGTGGGCTGGGCCGGGCGGAGGGGCAAAACGCAGGTGCTAGCAGGTATCTGGGCTGATCCCGCTAACACTGCGTTTGTGGGAACCCTAAACTGCTGGGGACGCTAGTATAGATCTGATCAGATCAGATATTGATCCGATCAGATACTATACCACTAAGGGAGGTGTACGGTGCGTGCGTGGGTGTTAGCGGTACTGGCGCTAACCTGACGCTGCCTGGGGCTGGTGCTTGCCAGTTCACCAAAACGCTACCAAGAAAACTGTTAGCGATCGCAGGGATCAGGCCTGACTCTGTGAACGCTGCAGTTATGCGTTTAGTGTTTTGTAAGTGACTGTGATCGATCGATACTGCACTTGGGCTGGGCCGGGCGGAGGGGAAGAATGCAGGTGCTAGCGGGTATCTGGGCTGATCCCGCTAACACTGCGTTTTTGGGAACCCTAAACTGCTGGGGACACTAGTATAGATCTGATCGGATCAGATATTGATCCGTACAGATACTATACCACTAAGGGAGGCGTATGCTGCGTGCGTGGGTGTTAGCGGCACTGGCGCTAATCTGACGCTGCCTGGGGCGACGCATATCACCGCCGGGCGATCAGGGGGCTAAACCTTTATTAGGTAATAAACGGCGGGTCCCCTGACACTATAAAAAATAAACGAACTAACCAGCGTCACCCGTAACAGTTATACGGTGATCAGTGGTGAAAGGGTTAACTAGGGGGCAATCAAGGGGTTAAAACATTTATTAGGTAGTATATGGGGGTCCCTGTCACTATAAAACGCTGACGGCGAACGTAAATATTTACGTTCCTAACTAGCGTCACCAGCGACACTAATACAGCGATCAGAAAAATGATCGCTTAGTGACACTGGTGACAGGGGGTGATCAAGGGGTTAAAACTTTATTAGGGGGGGTTAGGGGGGTATCCTAGACCTAAAGGGGGGTAATATTCACTGCCCTAACACTGTAACTGTCACAAACTGACACCATGCAGTAATCAGAAAAAAAAAATAAAAATACTGCTTGCTGTCAGTTTGTGACAGGGGGGGGTGATTGGGGGGGATCGGGGGGCGATCGGGGGGGGATCGGGGGTGTAAAGTATGCCTGGCATGTTCTACTGTGTGTGTTTGTGTTGTGTGCACTTACATGTCATCTCCCCTCGGCGCTGGAACGGAAACTGCCGAGCCGAGGAGAGATGACATCACATCCTCTGCCTGTGTGAAACTACACACAGGCAGGGGAGGATTCCGATTGGCTGGGAGCGATCGCGAGGGGGGGGCCACGATCGGATGGTCTCCCCCTCGCCTCCCGACGCTCCCAGTCAAATGCCGACCGCCGCTGGCACCGCCCGCGGGAGGCAGATCACGTACAGGTACGTGATTCTGCCTGCCCGTGCCATTCTGCCGACATATATATACGTTAGGCGGTCGGCAAGTGGTTAATAATGCTTAAAGTGAAAAAATAAAAATGAAATATTCCTTTAAATATCGTGCCTTGGGGGGTGAGCAGTTTTTAATGACCTTTTTCCTTTAGAAATGTTATTTTTCTGTGGTATTGTCCTAAACATGGGAAAAATGCGCTACTTTACAGGCATATTAAGGACACCCCCAGGCACGATATTTAAAGGAATATTGCATTTTTATTGTTTCACTATTGTTTAAGCATTATTAAAATCACTGCTCCTGAAGGCTGCTAAACGTTAGTTTTCTAAAATTTTTTTTGCATTGATACATGTCCCCTAGGACAGGACCCGGGTCCCCATACCCTTTTTATGGCAATAACTTGCATATAAGCTTTTAAAATGAGCACTTTTGATTTTTCATGTTCGTGCCCCTTAGACTTTAATGGTAGACTTTAAACGCTTGTTCGTACAAATTATTTTCCTGTTCGCATGTTCTGGTACGAACCGAGGCGGGGGGTGTTCGGCTCATTCCTAAACACCACATAAACATTAAAGGCATATTCCAACAATCATATAATTGAAAGAATGATATGGTTTGGATGGAAGGATATGGATGGATGAAAATCATTGGTGTTTTTCCACGTCACCCTCAAAGCTGTAATAAAAGGAAGATCCTCAACCCACTGTACAGTATTTTTGGGATTTTTTTTGTTTGTTTGCCACTGCCATGTGGGACATTTACCAAAACAAACAAACAAAAACATCCCAAAAATACTGTACAGTGGGTAGAAGTTCGATTTGTAGGGGGTTTGTCTTATTGTATGTGAAGTCTGAAACATCCAAACTTAAAATTAAGTCTGGGAAGGTAAATCTTGATAATCAATTCTGGTCATTTTCAAGGCTAAGAGGCAAAAGGATTGTAAAAAAAGGGGCATAGGGAGATTGGCACTGGCATGTGGGACATTTACCAAAACAATCTCCCTATGCCCCTTTTTTTTTACAATCCTTTGCCTCTAATGCCGTGTATACATGACCGTTTTTTCTGTCAGAATAAACTCTGACGGTTTTTCTGACGGAGTTCCGACAGAGTTCTGCTGAAACGGACTTGCGTACACACGATCACACCAAAGTCTGATCGTTTAGAATGCGGTGATGTACAACACATACGACGGGACTAGAAAAAGGACGTTAAATAGCCAGTAGCCAATAGCTGCCCTTGCATTGTTTTTGGTTCGTCGGACCGGTTTTTCTGTCAGAATAAACTCTGACGGTTTTTCTGATGGAGTTCCGACAGAGTTCCGCTGAAACGGACTTGCATACACACGATCACACCAAAGTCTGATCGTTTAGAACACGGTGATGTACAACACGTATGACGGGACTAGAAAAAGGACGTTAAATAGCCAGTAGCCAATAGCTGCCCTTGCGTTGTTTTTGGTTCGTCGGAATAGCATACAGACGAACGGTTTTCCCGATGGGAATTGACTCAGTCGGAAAGATTTAAAACATGTTCTATTTCTAGGTCCGTCAGAATTTTCGAAAGAAAAAGTCTGATGTAGCCCACATACGATCGGAATATGCAATGAAATGATTCTGTCTGACCTTTTCTGCCGGAAAGTCTGGTGGTATGTACGCGGCATTAGCCTTGAAAATGACCAGAATTGGATATCAAGATTTACCTTCACAGACTTCAGTGAGGATTTCGTTTTACGTTTAGATGTTTTAGACTTCACATACAATACGACAAACCCCCTGCAAATCGAATCTCTACCCACTGTACAGTATTTTGGGGATTTTTTTGCTTGTTTGTTTTGGTAAATGTCCCACATTTGCCCTTATTTTTACAATCCTTTGCCTCTTAGCCTTGAAAATGACCAGAATTGGAGCAAAATATAAAGGGGAACACTCCTATGGCCACATCCGTATAGTTAAATTGTCAAAACAAAAGAAAGGGGTTCAACAAGGAACCCCTGGTCGGACTTTGAGGACGCATTGGGGCTCACATCATGTATATTTTTATATAGATGATTTTTATATATATTTTGTCAATGTCCTTGTCACAAATGTATATGTATTTAATAAAATGTATTATATTGTTACTTTGAATATGATCCCTTTGGTTTGCTGTGCCTCAAAGTCCGACCAGGGGTTCCTTGTTGAACCCCTTTCTTTTCTTTTTTTGACAATGACCAGAATTTGTTATCAAGATTTACCTTCCCAGACTTAAGTGAGGATTTGGTTTTAAGTTTGGATGTTTCAGAATTCACATACAATATGACAAACCCCCTGCAAATCGAATCGGGACACATTCACTCATATCTATGTAAACAAACCTGCTTCTGCGATAGCAGCAGATGGATTTTTTATATTTTTCCTGAAGTTTGTCGGCTTTTCTGTAGAAGTGATTCAGGTGACTTCTGTTTGCTGATCCCCAGTGCGCTGTATGATCTAGGAAGTTCTTATCTCTGAGCACTTCTGGATTATTAGCTGTCAAACCCTGACTGGGGAAGGAGTAGATTGAGCACAATCTGTTGTTGCAAAAATGACATTAGGGGTCTAACAGACCCTTCACTTCACCTCAAGGTGAACCTATTACTTGCATTATGCTAACATGCAGGGGGCATGTCAGTACCCTTGTAATATCAAAAAAAGTGAAGATTAAGGTTTTACAAATATAGAAATACAAAAGCATGCCTCAGGTATACATATGTACATGAATGACAATTGCACATCGCTTAATAGGTATTGCCAAAGTGAGAGGAATAATTCTGGGGCCATTATTTATGGATCAAATGATATTGATGAACTGAAAAAAGGCTTCTAAAGCATTGCCTATGGAAATTTTGAGTGTTATGGATTGTTGCCATTTCAGGTCCACACAATTTTGAGGCTTAACATACTGGGTATCTATTTACTCAACACAACCTAATATTTAAGATTTTACAAAACAAATGGGGTAATGTATTTTTATTTTGTTTTGTGCACAGTGTATTTTTTACTGAAAATTTTAATCTGATAATCTGTTACACAAATACAGTGCCCTCCTCTTCTGTTTTCCCCCTGTAGTACTACCTGCTTCTTTCCTTTCCATGGGGGGGATGTTTGAGGATGGTGAGCAGGAGAAGAGGCTGGTAAATATGTCATTTACTGACCCCTTTCTTTTCTGAATGAACACAGTGAGTAATTGGTACCGACTGTAAATAAATAAATGTAGCGCTATGTGTAAAATTATAAATATAAAGTGCAAATCTCTAAAATAAATAAATCCTACATATAAATGAATAGTCCATAAAATTAAAAAATGAAGAAATAAAACATGAAAAACTCTTCTTGTGATTAGTGTATCCACACAATTCCACCACAGTGATTGTTTGTCCTCAAAAGGAGTGCACACCACCACCAGTAAAAATGCGCGCTCACCTCCCAGATGTGTCAAAACTCATATGTGGATCTCCCCACGAGCTCTTTGCTCTCACTTCCTCTTCCCAATCAATGGTGGGTAATCCAGATGGCTCTTTTCTTAATGGTAACTCAGCTCATTAATATCCAAAGAAACGGATCATCTCCCAGCTTGTGTACATTAAACACATTAAACATATGTGCATTTTTAATGTACATATATATGTAAACAGTCCGTGCAGTGTTGAAATTAAGCTTATTACATAAAGTCCAAATCAAGTGAATGTGTTGAACAAGTGAATCCAAAGCTTTATTTATGACGGCATATATATACAAACATATATATGAAAATATTTTAAAAATCTATATCCTATATAAAAAACAAAAAAAACAAACTAATTTGTAGTGTATTGTTGTTATAGCAACCCTCCGGGCATCGCCACAGTTCAATCTGCAGTGCAGAAAGAACCACCCTCTGCCTGTGTCTCCAGAGGGAGGCACATGTCCTGAACTCATGGAATCTTGAGCCAAGCTGGGAGATGATCCGTTTCTTTGGATATTAATGAGCTGAGTTAGGCCCTGTACACACGTTCGGACTTTGCGACGGAATATGTGCAATCAGAGCTTGTTGTCGGAAGTTCCGACCGTGTGTGGGCTCCATCGGACTTTTTCCATCGGAATTTCCGACACACAAAGTTTGAGAGCAGGCTATAAAATTTTCCGACAACAAAATCCGTTCGCGTAAATTCTGACCGTGTGTGGACAATTCCGACGCACAAAGTGCCACGCATGCTCAGAATAAATTAAGAGATGAAAGCTATTGGCTACTGCCCCGTTTATAGTCCCGACGTACGTGTTTTACGTCACCGCGTTCAGAATGATTGGATTTTACGACAACTTTGTGTGACCGTGTGTATGCAAAACAAGTTTGAGCCAACATCCGTCGGAAAAAATCCATGGATTTTCTTGTCGGAATGTCTGATCAATGGCCGATCGTGTGTACAGGGCATTACCATTAAGAAAAGAGCCATCTGGATTACCCACCATTAATTGGGAAGAGGAAGTGAGAGCAAAGAGCTCGTGGGGAGATCCACATATGAACTTTGACTCATCTGGGAGGCGAGCCTGCATTTTTACTGGTGGTGGTATGCACTCCTTTTGAGGACAAACAATCACTGTGGTGGAATTGTGTGTTTACACTGATCACAAGAAGGGTTTTTCATGTCTTATTTCTTAATTTTTTCATTTTATGGACTATTCATTTATATGTAGGATTTATTTATTTTAGAGATTTGCACTTTAGATTTATAATTTTACACATACTGCTACATTTATTTATTTACTATCCGTTTTGAAATTAGTGTGGTGTACCACTTGGAATGTTTAGCAGCTGTGCACGTTTATTATTAGGTTATCTTATTTAAACATCACAATTTTTTACTTGTGGCGCTGATTGTTTCTTCTTATAATTGGTACTGACCACTCAATGTGTTCAATTGAAGAATAGTAAACTGAGTTTGTGATTGAACAGGAAGCCACTCAGCACAGAGCATATCCCATTAATTCACTGTCCACTGTAGATGAGGGACTCTTTGTCCTTTGTCCCTCTCTCTGCCCCAAAAGCTAGACATACAGTATAAGGAGTCTGTTTAGACCCCTGATATTTCAATAAAGCTCACCAAATGGGCTCCTAAAAATGTAGCAAAAATAAAAACATTTATATTTAAAAAAAATATATATATAATTGTATACAATAATAAAAAAATAATAATAATACAAATAAAAAACTGCTGACACCATCCACTGTCCTACTGACACCAACCACTGCTCTACTGACTGGCATCATTCACTGCTCTACTGACACCAACCTCTGCAATACTGACATATCTACTGTTCTGTTGAAACCATCCACTGCTCTATTGACATCGTCCACTACCCTGCTGACACTGTCCATGCTTTAATACATTTTAAAATGTTTGTTTACATTTACATATAAGAGTGTGTGTCTCTGTGTGCATTTGAACTAGCATAGCAAGGAAACAGGAACTTAGAAATTCAGCCAGGAGGAGGAGTGACATCTCAGACACAGAAACCTGCTGTATACAGCTAATGAGGTAAGATATAGATAAACTGACACTGGGATTGTGATTCATTTACATGTACAATGTATCTTTTGTTTTGGGGAGGAAAAGTTGGAGTTCTGCTTTAACCACTTAGGGCTCGCGCTATAGACGAAAGACGGCTACAGCGTGGATGCCAATTGCTGGGAGGGCATCCCTGGACATCCTCCTGTTTACTTCCGTGATGCGCGCTCCCAAGGGCGTGCATTGGGGAAATTCTGTGCTGACCGTGTCCCTTGGACACAGCCAGTCACAGAACACTGTAAACGGCCAATCACAGCGGCTGTTTACAGCGCGATCGGAGTGTCCAATGGGGGATGATCTCATATGTAAACATATGAGATCATCTCTCATCACCGGCTCTCCCTCCTCACACAGAGACAGCGTGTGAGGAGGGAGAGCTAATGGCTGCAGCATGTGTCAGGGGGAAAAAAAGTGACATCAGTGCCATCTGTCCCCATTGTCATCTGTCCCCATTGTCATCTGTCCCCATTGTCATCTGTCCCCACTGCCATCTGTCCCCAGTGCCACATATTAGTGCCATCTGTTATCAGTGCCACGTATCAGTGCCATCTGTCATCAGTGCCACCTGTCAGTGTCACGTGCCATCTGTTATCAGTGTCACGTGTCATCAGTGCCACGTATCAGTGCCATCTGTCATCAGTGCCACCTGTCAGTGTCACGTGCCATCTGTTATCAGTGCCATCTGTCATCAGTGTCATGTGTCATCAGTGCCATGTATTAGTGTCATCTGTCATCAGTGCCACCTATTAGTGCCATCTGTCATCAGTGTCACGTGTCATCAGTGCCACGTATTAAGTGTCATCTGTCATCAGTGCTACATATTAGTGTCATCTGTCATCAGTGCCACATATTAGTGCTATCTGTCATCAGTGCCACGTGTCATTAGTGCCACGTATTAGTGCCATCTGTCATCAGTGCCACGTGTCATCAGTGCCACATATTAGTGCCATCTGTCATCAGTGTCACGTGTCATCAGTGTCACATATTAGTGCCATCTGTCATCAGTGCCACGTATTAGTGCCATCTGTCATCAGTGCCACATCAGTGTCATCAGTGCCACATATCAGTGCCATCTGTCATCAGTGCCACATCAGTGTCAGGTGTCATTTTCCTGGCGCTCCAGGGCCTTCAAAAGTATAATAGGTAGTCAACAAGTTAGATGTGTAATTTATGCTCCTAGAACACCTGATGGTTCTCCCTGCATGTTGGGCCTCTCTATGTGGCTAGGCTGTGAAAAAGTCCCACACATGTGGTACTGTAATACTCAGGAGGAGTAGCAGAATGTATTTTGGGGTGTAATTTGTGGTATATACATGCCATGTGAGAGAAATAACCTATTACAATGACAATTTTGTGGGGAAAAAAAAATCTTCATTTTGCAAAGAATTGTGGGAAAAAATGACAACATCAAAAACCTCACCATGCATCTTACTAAATACCTTGGAATGTCTACTTTCAAAAAGGGGGTCATTTGGGGGGTATTTCAACTTTCCTGACTTGTTTGGTTCGCAAGAAATGAGATAGGCTACCAGTACATCAGGTGTGATCAATTTTTTATGATTTGCACCATAGCCTGTGGACTCTATAACTTTCACAGAGACCAAATAATATCCACTATTTTGGGTTATTTTTACCAAAGATAAGTAGCAGTATAAATTGTGACCAAAATTTATGAAGAAAAATTAATAATTTGCAAAATTTTATCACAGAAACTAAGAAAAATGCATTTTTTTTTCAACATTTTCGGCATTTTTTCATTTATAGCGCAAAAAAATAAAAAACCCAGAGGTGATCAAATACCACCAAAAGAAAGCTCTATTTGTATGAAAAAAAGGACAAAAAATTCATTTGGATACAGTATTACATGACTGAGTAATTGTCATTCAAATTGTGAGAGCACTGAAAGCTGAAAATTGGTCTGGGCAGGAGGGGTTTAAGTGCCCAGTAGGCAAGTGGTTAATTCTCAAACAAAATCCAACTGTACATGGTTGGTTTTTTATTAGACCAACAAATCCATTTTACTCTTATCAGTTAAGTAGACATTTTTTAAAATAAAAACTGGGTCTTTGAAATTAAGTTTATTGATCTTGGAATGTGCATCTTTTTTATTGGTCTTTACATAGAAAAAACTCTTAACTTAAAATAATTTTTAGATGTAATGGCTACTGACAATAAGCTGACATTAACTGCCCCTGGCACGGACATGTGCTCACTGTGCTGTAAAAATGTTCTTAAGTTGCTTAGGTATACCATTTCGAATGAGTAAAAATATTTACCTCTAAAATGAGTTTTCTAGGGCGGTTATTAAAGTGGATTCCATAACAGAGTGACACCGTAGTAGGGGGGTCTCTGCTTTTTCATTTCTACTCTAGCCCGTCAGACAGTGGCTAAATGTTTGCTAAGCTCCTTAGCCTTGGGCTGTGAGCAGAGAAAGTAAATCTGAAGACCTAATCACATCTGGAATATATCAGCTCTTCTCTTGGCTAGTATTACAGTAACCAATTATCTGTAGATCAGCAGACAGCAGAGACTTTAAAGTCCAAATTACTGAACGAGGGAGAGGGAAAAGCGAAGAGAATACAGGAGATGAAAAGGAAGGCTGTGAGTCTTATCGTGCTAATGAAATCAACCTGACAACCCTGCCAAGCTGCTGGGGTTTTGCAGCATCTAGTGAGGAAAGAGCACTCACAACAAAGGCTCCCAAGTCAAACAGTCAATAGGCATGCAGATATGAAAACTGCAAGTGGTCTCCTCAATGGTGATTTATAGACGTGAAGGCTGCTGGTCACTGTTAACATGAATCTCTTAG
Organism: Aquarana catesbeiana; assembly: GCF_042186555.1. NCBI lineage: Eukaryota > Metazoa > Chordata > Amphibia > Anura > Ranidae > Aquarana > Aquarana catesbeiana. The sequence continues at coordinate 357,409,187 of NC_133326.1, forward strand.
CCTTTCAGGATAATGACATGTTGAAGTGTTTTGATCGGCATGTCAAGATTTCCAGAATGCTCTTAGATGTGTGCGTATGGAGGACCGCAAGTGCTCTTTAACATAAAATTAACAAGGCGAAAGTCCAACTTATTTATATCTCAGGCAATTGTTCTTTCTTAGTTTTTCATCCTGTAAAACATCTTGTGCCAAGTAGACCTGATAACACATAAACCAGAGCTTCATTGTTTAAGACTGGAGCAAATACAATTGCTTAGTGTTACTAAAATAATCAAGCGTGGCATTATAATTTCTTTTCAAAGTTTAAATACTGAGAGACAAACATTGGGGCACAAGTGGAAGATGTTTACATTTCCCATTGATTTCTTTGTATTAAAGCTCTGAGGAAAATAATTTGCACTACTAAGTTTTCTCTAAGCTGTTTTTTCAATCCATGTGAAGGAAAGAACATGGGTCTGGTTCAGATTCACCATTAGGCAAAGTAGGCATGGTCTATAGGTAGCAGAGACAAGCAGAGACATTTTCAGTTGTAATGATTGCCCTATGTTTTTTCCAGTATAATATAATATTTCTATTATATAAGGTTATTTACACTTTTTTAACAAATTTCTGAGCCAAGTTACAACCTGGAAAACAAGAAAATGCACTGGGTAAAATAGATCATTCTAGCACAAGGGGTGGTACCTTGTGGTCCAAAACTTATGTGAATTTCCTTCCTAAGGCCAGTCCAGGTCTTGGATTTAGCTGACTTGGATAGTGGATAATAGTTGCATAATGGTCTAATCAGGCAACTGATGTGCCTGTCATTAGTAGGAGCTAAATGTCTCCTAGGAAGTATTCCAATCTGGATAGAAGGGGATGGGTAGAACTAGGATATGCTGGCCTTTGATGTGTGATGGGGATGGCAGCCCTGTTTGTACACAGCTTATACACTCACCGGCCACTTTATTAGGTACACCTGTTCAATTGCTTGGTAACACAAACTGCTAATCAGCCAATCACATGGGAGCAACTCAATGCATTTAGGCATTAAGACGTGGTGAAGATGACTTGCTGAAATTCAAACTGAGAATCAGAATGTCAGAATGGGGAAGAAAGGGGATTTAAGTGACTTTGAACGTGGAATGGTTGTTGGTGCCAGACGGGTATGAGTAGTTCAAAAACTGCTGATCTACTGGGATTTTCATGCACAACCATTTCTAGGGTTTACAGAGAATGGTACAAAAAATAGAAAATATCCAGTGAGCGGCAATTGTGTGGACAACAATGCCTTGTTGATGTCAGAGGCCACAGAAGAATGAGCAGACTGGTTCGAGATGATAGGCAACAGTAACTCAAACAACCACTCCTAAGGTATGCAGAATACCATCTCTGAATGCACAACACATTGAACCTTGAAGCAGATAGGCTGCAGCAGCAGAAGACAACACCGGGTGCCATTCCTGTCAGCTAAGAACAGGAAACTGAGGCTACATTTAGCACAGGCTCACCAAAAATAGGACAATATAAGATTGGAAAAACGTTGCCTGGTCTGATGAGTCTTGACTTCAGATGGCAGAGTCAGAATTTGGCGTGAACATGAAAGCATGGATCCATCCTGCCTTGTATCAACGGTTCAGGATGGTGGTGGTGTAATGGTGTGAGAGATATTTTCTTGGCACACTTTGGGCCCCTTAGTACCAATTGAGCATCGTTTAAATGCTACGGCCTACCTGAGTGTTGTTACTGACAATGTTCATCCCTTTATGATTACAGTGTACCCATCTTATGATGGCTACTTGTAGAAGGATAATGCACCATGTCACAAAGCTCAAATCAAAAACTCAAACTGGTTTCTTGAATATGACAATGAGTTCACTTTAGCCCAATGGCCTCCACAGTCACCAGATCTCAATTCAGTAAAGCACCTTTGGGATGTGGTGGAACAGGAGATTTACATCATGGATGTGCAACCGACAAATCGCAGCAACTGTGTGATGCTAACATGTCAATATTATACCTAATAAAGTGGCTGATGAGTGTATTTTGTAGATCTGACCACAAGGTCCACTGCCCTGCTAAAGAGTGGCTTAAACTGTATATGTCCTAAGAAGCTAAGGTTTTACTCGTATTTCTATTTCATGGCATTACTACCTACTGTGTCTTTGCTTGAAGCTGCAAACATAATAAATATGACTGGCCAAATAGAAAGCACAGCTGTTGTGTGGAATTTCACTACCTGTACAACCCTCCCCCTTCCATTTTGGTTGTTTGCCCCATTAGACAGCAAAATCTTGGTTTTCTTTTTAGATCCTTGAGGGTTTGAGTGAATTACCAAGATGATGCTTTGGTTATCAATAGCCTTGAGAAAATCAGTTTTTTTGCCTGTATAGTGCACTCTCTCAAAGTCACAGCAAAGCCAAGGCTGACCTACTGGCGTCACCCAGGGGGCATGCTGGCTTCCTCTCTAGGGCTTGACAGGGAAAGATTGCACTGTGTATATATCAGAATTTGAATAATGCTACTCGCTCCTGTGATGCTGAGGGTGCACGAACAACTGCTGGCCTGTCCTGGAAATAACGCAGGACACAGAGCTAAAGTTTTTTAGCTAGGGGTGTACATGGAGGGGGGGGGAGGTGGCAACAAGTATGACACTTATGTTAAACAAAATTTTAACAAACTGCACAATGTATTTTAGCCCACAGGAAGCACCTGCCTGCGTAGACAATTTTTTCCAAAAAATTAACCTCACAATATAAACAATATTCTTTATTTTTTTTTTTATTCTTAAAGTTTTTATTGAAGATATGAAAGACATAACAGATGAGAGCAAAAGCACGGGCTCAGCCGCTGTGCTAAGCCTACAGATGGAACAATATATCCGTTGCAGACAGTATACATATGGAGTAATACAACATTGATCACTTGGTAATAGGCATATGGTCAAGTAAGATTCAGTGTTTCTTTATTCTTTCAAAGATCAACATAAGGTAAAAAAAGAGAAAAGGAAAACAAAAAAATTGTTGTTTTTATAGTAGATCTTGTATCTAGCTTTTGGTGTGGGGATCTGAGACATTAGGATAGAGGGTTAGGATCAGGGGTGTGGCGGGAGAGAAGGGGGGGACTTGTCAGCGGGGGTGACTAAAAAGTATTCAATTGTTTTCTGGTATTATGTTGAAGAGAATGGTGGAAGGGGAAATCCAGAGTGTTACCCGTTCCGCCTCCCTTCCACAGCGCCTGAGGCCATTTCAGGTCAGAGCCTGTTTGTATTTGTCCATTGTGATGAAGTGTAACCAGCAAGACCATATTTTACTAAATTTGGAGGGGGTGTCTTTTGATGTATCAATTCTTCCATTGCCATGTTTTTTTGTATGCGCCTAAATCATTGTGCTACAGACGGCGGTTCTGGGGAGCACTATTTAGCAGGGATACAAATCTTCACTCCATTTACTATATGCATAACAAGAGAGCAAATGTAAGCTTTTTTGGTGATCGGAGAGTGGTGTAACAAAAATTGTACTGGTGAGTATTCGAGCGTGTATGTGGTTGTCTGGTTTGTTAGTCGGTGGACTTCTTTCCAGAAAGGTTGCAAATTTTGGACATTCCCACCATATATATGTAAAAGCGATCCCAGCTCCTCCTTGCATCTCTAACATTTTGAGGAGAGTGAAGGATAGATTTTGTGTAGCCTAAGCGGGGGTTCTATACCATCTAGAGTAAATTTTTAATGTATTCTCTTGTGTATACATGTAAACTGTTCCTTTGTGTATACATGTATATATATTTTCCTAGTCTTGGTCTGATAGATCAATTGATAGTTCTAGTTCCCATTTACAGCTGGCCCAATTTGATTTGGGGTTTTGGTCTGTGAATAGCATAGTGTATGTATAGGAAATCAAGTGACATTGGGGTTCAGTTTTCAAGCACAGCGATTCAAAGGGGGTAAGTTGTCTTGACCAGTCAGGTCATGGTTTGGGTTTGTAGAGAAAGTGTCTGATTTGTATGTATGTCCAAAAAGGAAATGTGCCATTTGTCATCAGTGTAGCTAGTTTGGATTGAGGTATGAGGTGGCCTTTATCAAAGAAATGTTCTGCATGGATGGTGTGGTGTGGCCATGATTCTGTTAGAAAGGATGTGGAGGTTCCTGGCGAAAAGTCTGAGTTGTGGAGTAGTGAAGTCATGGGGCCTAATAGCTAGAATATTTTATGTTTGCAGGAAGTTTCACGGAAGGAGATAAATGTCAGGTGAATGAGTGGGTGATTTTTGCAGCTCATAGGGATGTGTTTTGGGGCTATCCATGGGGTTTGGAAGAGCGGGAGAGAGGACATGCAGTGTTCCAGCTGAACCCAAGCTTTGACCTTGGAGTGAATGCTCCAGTCGATAATTCTGGATAGATGGCAAGCTTTGTGGTATTTTCGTAGGTCTGGGAGACCTATGCCTCCTTTGAGTTTAGGGACGGTAAGTCTAGAATAGCTTAATATTGGACGTGATGTGTTACATGATTTTTGGTATGTTGAAAAGAATGTGGTTGGAAGTTTTATCGGGATAGTTTGTAGTAGGTATAGGATTCTGGGTAGAATGTTAATTTTAATGATAGCGGCTCTGCCAAACCAAGAGAACAGTCCAGTCGACCATGTCTTCAGGTCCCCATTATGTTGCATATTAGCGGTAGGTAGTTAGTGGTGTAAAGGTCTGTGAGGGAGGATGGTAGCTGGATACCTAGGTATGTGATCTCATGTTTATTCCACTTAAACGGGAAATTTTATTGGCATTGTCGGCAGGTGTCTAAGGGCAGAGTGACATTTAAGGCATTGGATTTTGTAAAGTTGATTTGTAGGTTGGTTAGAGCTTTGAAGGTGTCAAAGTCTTTAAGTAAACTTGGGATTGTCGTAAGCGGTGCAGCAAGAAAGAGAAGGATGTCATCCGCAAAGGCGGCTAGTTTGTAGGTATGTTGACCTATCTTGATTCCCTTGATATCTGGATTTGCTCTAATTCGTCTTAGTAGAGGTTCAAGGGTTAAGACAAAGATCAGTGGGGATAGGGGGCATTCCTGGCATGTTTCATATAAAATTGAGAAGGCATTCGATAGGTGGCCATTTGCGTGGACTCTAGCTGTGGCATTAGAGTAAACTGTGAGTATACAGTTTAGCATTCGGAAGGGGAGACCGATGGACTTTAGTGCTTCCATCATGTACTCCCAGGCCATTCTATCAAATGCTTCCGACGTCGAGGGAAAGAAGAAACCACTGGCGGTGATTAGTTGTGAGCCAGTTATGGATATTAATGGCCTTGAGTGTGTTGTCTCTTGCTTCCCTACCTGGAATGAACCCAACTTGGTCAAGACCGACCAGCTGGGGAAGCAAGGGGAGAAGTCAATTGGCTAGCAATTTGGCAAACCGCTTAAGGTTCAGTAACGAGATGGGTCTGTAGTTGGTGACCAGAGATGGATCTTTTCCTAGTTTCGGAATCACTGCTATGTGGGCTGTCAGCAGGCCTCGTGGGGGTTCGGTCAGTGATGTAAAGGAGTTTGCTGAGATATAGAAGGGGTGAGGAGTTCTGAGTAGGTCTGTAGTATCCCACAGTTAGGACATCCGGACCTGGGCTTTTGCCCGGTTTCATTTGTTTCAGTGCTAATTCAGCTTCTTTTCCTGTCAGAGTACCAGTGTTTGATATTGGGGCAGGACTATATTGTTTTAAAAAATCAGTAATTAATTGTTTCCTTGATGTATTGTCTTTTGATGGGTCCATAGGGGGTAGGTTATATAGTTGTGAGTAATAATCAACAAATTGTTTGGCTATATCAGGGGATGAATTAATTTTATGCCCTGATGCATCTGTCAGGGAGTGAATCACTGAGGCAGATCTCCTGGCTTGTAGGGCTCTAGCTAATAATTTTCCAGCTTTGTTGCCATATTCATAATAAACTTTTTGAGATAGGATACATTTACATTTTAGTTGTTTGCCAAGTATTTCCATAAGTCCGGTCCTGGTTTGTATGAGGGTGTGTAGTGTGTCTGAAGCTTGTGTGCATTTATGTGCACATTTCAGCTTTTGAACTTGGGTGGTAAGTTCCAGGAGATGTTCCTGTTTTTCCCGTTTTCGTTTGGCAGCAGCTTCAATTAGAATGCTCCGTATCACACATATGTGGACTTCCCAGGTAATAACTGGAGATTGGGTTTGTTTTCCGTAAAGTATTGTTTGATGCGGAGCTTAACCTCTTCTGCAATAGAGAGGTCTGTTAGCAGAGAGGGGTCTAATCTCCAGGACCTTGGGCGATTGTGTACCTCTGGGAATGAGATAGCCATGGTAATGGGTTGATGATTGGATAGGAACATGGGGTCAATTGGTGTACTTTTAAGGAGGTGTAGATCGTTCTGCAAGATAAGTAGATAATCGATTCTGGAGTACCTATTGTGTGGGGCTCAAAAAAAGGTGAAGTCTCTGCCGTTGGGGTTTAACGTGCGCCATGATTCGTAGAGCGGTATAGGGTAGAGAGGATGCACCATTATAGGTGTCTTGGAGAGGGTTTAGGGGGAAATTGAAATCTCCCCTTAGGATGAGGGTGCCTCCTTGAAAAACGGTAAGTGCTTTAGTTATGTTGCGAAAGAAGGTGACCTGGCGGCTATTTGGTGCATATACATTTGCTAAGGTGATCTTTCTGCCAAGGTATGACCCTTTCAGAAAGAGAAAGCTGCTGTCTTTGTCAGCTAGTGTGTCCGTGAGTTGAAAGGGGCAGTGTTTTGCCAAGAGTATGGAGACACTTTTTGATTTGGACGTTCGGTTGGATGCATGGTATGTAGTTGGATAGTGGCGATTCATTAGTTTCGGTATAGAATCGTTGTGGAAGTCAGTTTCCTGCAAGAATATTATGTCAGTTTTGTTCCGTTGCATCCTGAGGAGGAGCTGGGAGCGCTTCTCTGATATATTTAGTTCTTTTGTGTTAAATAAACAATATTCTTATTCTACAAAAACTTTAACTACACTGCATAAGAGCACCACAAACCAAAAATGATATTTATTTGATTTGTAATATTCAAAGCAAACTCGCCTGTCCATCCATGTTTCATGCTTTATTTTGCTGAGAAATCACTTTGAAGAACACCCCTCTAGCATCTCTGGCTGTGGCCATCTTAAGGAAGGGCAGACACTTCTTGGAATCCACCTTCCCTTAGTTCAGACATGTAAGGGCATGCTTAGCTGAGAAAACCCTCCTCCCTCCCCTTGGGGTATATGACATCATTTTCCTAGGCCTGTAAACCAGGCAGTAACTGAAGAAGAAAACTTCAGTAACAGTAACTTAAGAAAAAAAAATTCAAAACAAGTAAATATGATATACTTTCCTAACTATTTACTAATGCTAGCTGCATAAGAATTAAAAATAGTCAATGTTAATTGAGAGGGTGAGGTTCCACTTTAAAGTAGAACTAAAGGCAAAACATTTTTTTTCAAAGATACAGTAAGTGAACCCCCGTCAGTTTTTTTTTATCTGTGTCCCATTCATTTCCCTTCACTTCTTGTGACATGACCAAAACAGGAAGTGAGAAGAAATTCTTCCAAAGTTAGAGAATCCCTGGTTTTCACCAGGTTCACCAGAGCTAGTGTTACAATTGGAAGATTTTCCCGCAATTAATGTTCTGGATTTTCTTTTACTTTTTCTTTTAGTGAGAACGGTAAACAGGACAAATGAAGAGGGTGAACCTCCACAATGGGCACACAGACAGCAATAAAACCTGACAGGTGTTCTAATCCCCCTCCACTATATCCAAATCTAAAAAAAAGTTTTGCTTTTAGTTATACTTTAATGACCCTGTAATCTATTTTTCATTTTGTTTCTTATGCACTGTACACACGGTCGGACTTTCCGACGGAAAATGTGCGATCAGAGCTTGTTGTCGGAAAGTACATGTGTGGGCTCCATCTGACTTTTTCCATCGGAATTTCCGAGACACAAAGTTTGAGAGCTGGCTCTAAAATTTTCCAACAGCAAAATCCGTTCGCGTAAATTGCGATCGTGTGTAGACAATTCCGACTCACAAAGTGCCACGCATGCTCAGAATCAAGCAGAAGAGCAGCACTTACTATAGAACGTAATTTTTCTCGGCTCGTCGTATGTGTTGTACGTCACCACATTCTTGACGTTCGGAAATTCCAACCAACTTTGTGCGACCGTGTGTATGCAGGACAAGTTTGAGACAACATCCATCGGAAAAAATCTGATGGATTTTGTTGTCCGAATGTGCGATCGTGTATACAGGGCATTACTGTGTTTTTGTCTTTGTCCATCCTCTGTGAATTCTAGAATCTCTCCTTTTCCCACTCACTTTTTTTTGTTTGGAATCGGCAGTGCACGTTAGTCCATAGTCCACAGTCTCTAGTCGATCTTGGGAGTGACCATGAGAGGATCATATTGTAAAAAAAAAAATATGTAAATTAAGAATGCTTTCAGAAATATAGACGTGTTAATAGTTTATTTTTATTTTTTTAACATCAAAAGTTTATTGAAGTTATATTCACAAATTTTACAAATCAAAGCATGTAACAAATACAACTGGTACGGGGTCACCACACAGGTGGGGAATCGGCGATTGTTCAAAGATAACATCACGTGGATAACTGAGTATGTATAACACATGCAGTATAAAGACAGTAATATAGCTCTCTACACCCACTGAGAGTATACTGCCGGAGTGGCTGAATATTGTCCTAGCTACTGATCATTTATGATGATGGAGTCAATTATCAACTTCAATTAGTGGTGTTCGACAGTACAACTTGCTTTGATATAAAAATTATAACTACAAAAGGAGAGGTCAGAGAAGGGAAATCAGGTAGAAGAAAGAGGTATAGAGGGTCAGGGGATATAGACTCCTTGCACAGTCGGATTCTTTACGCAATCGTTCATTTATCAGTTAAGATTTGCAGTTTTATTGTTGGGGTCCATTTAGTAGGTTTTCGTAGGTGGTTGAGACTTTAACCACTTGCTTACTGGGCACTTAAGCCCCCCTCCTGCACAGACCAATTTTCACCTTTCAGCGCTGACGCACTTTGAATGACAATTGCGCAGTCATACAACACTGTACCCAAATGACATTTTTATCATTTTTTTCACACAAATAGAGCTTTCTTTTGGTGGTATTTAATCACAGCTTATATTTTTATTTTTTGCTAAACAAACGAAAAAAATGGAAAATTAAGAAAAAAAAAATCATGTTTCATAGTTTGTTATACAATTTAGCAAACAGGTAATTTTTCTCCTTCATTTATATGCGCTGATGAAGCGGCACTGGTGGGCACTGATAGGCTGCACTGGTGGGCACTGATAGGCTGCACTGATGGGCACTGATAGGCACAGATAAGGCGGCACTGATGGGGACAGATAAGGCGGTACTGATGGGCACATATAAGGTGGCACTGATGGCCACTGATAAGATGGCACTGATGGGCACTGATGGGTGGCACTGATGGGTGGCACTGATGGGCACTGATAGGTACCACTGATAGATGGCACTGATAGGTGGCACTGATAGGTAGCACTGATAGGTGGTACTGATGGGCACTGATGGGCAGCACTGATGGGCACTGATAGGTGACACTGATGTGCAGAACTGTTGATGAGGCACTTATTGTGGGCACTGATAGGTGGCACTGTGGACACTAATAGGTGGCACTGTGGGCACTGATGGGTGGCACTGTGGGCACTGATGGGTGGTGCTGGTGGGCACTGGTAGGCAGCACAGTTGTACACTGTTGGTGGCACTGGCAGGTGGCACAGGTGGGCACTGAGGAGCTGGCGGCAGCTCTCTGTGATCAGGACCAATGTCCATCTCACAGCTGCTGGTGATCAGCTTTTTTTTCTCCTCGTGAGGAGAAAAAATTAGCCGATTACCGGCTCTGTTGACATCACATGATCAGCTGTCATTGGCTGACAGCTGATCACATGGTAAGGGGTCGGGATCGACCTCTTATTCCGATCATAGACTCGCTGATCACAGAGCGCGCTGCGCGCGCCCTGTAGGGCGCACGCAGGCTACTCAGGCATGGGAGGACATCAATAGACGTACTCCCGGCAAAGCAGGTCCACGCTGTAGCCGTCATTCGGCTATAGCGCGGATCTTAACAGGTTATAGGCAAACCACAGAGACCAGGTTTTGTGGTATCTCTCTATTCTATTGGAGGTCTGTGCTAGCGTATCCTCCATTTGGCATATATCGGATACCTTTCGCAGCCAGTCTTATACAGATGGGGATCGGGTGCTTTTCCATAGCAGCGGAATCAATGATTTGGCCGCTTTTAGTAGGTGTTCAGTCAAGGACTTTTTGTACCGTCTAAGCAAAAAGTTAGAGATATGTAGTAGGCAACAGGCTGCATTTAGCGTGAGTCTGGTTATTAGCCTAATGGTCTCTCTAATTTTGTTCCAGTAGGTACTTATTGTTGGACATTGCCACCAAATGTGCAGGAGAGAGCCTGTCTCCTCACCACATCTCCAGCAACTGCTAGAGGTGTGGGGGAACCATTTGTTTAATTTGACAGGGATGGCGTACCAATGTGTCAAGAGCTTGTATGCTGTCTCTTGTGTTCTAGTGTTATTGGAGCACCTATGAGAGAGGATACAAGCTGTTTTCCACTGATTGTCTGTGATTTCCACTTGCAGAGCTCTTGACCATTTTTTCCGAAAGCTATCCTCAATCGTGGCTGTGGAGTATTGTAACCACATATAGAGGAGGGATGTTGCCTTTGCAAAGTTATCTCCTTTAGAACACATCACTTCTAGTTCAGTCAGCTCTCTGATGAAGGTTTTTTTTTTATTTTATTGTTGACAAAGCTATATATTTGAAAGTAGGACCAAAGAGGCAAGCTTGTAAGTCCAGTGTCGTTTTGAAGTGTTAGACCGTCCTTAATTTGGCCTTTGTGAAAGCAATCTCTCACTGTAACCTGTCTCATGGGGTCTCGAGTGTGGAAGTTTATGTTCTCAGTCCCTGAGGTAAAGTCAGGGTTGTTGTTCAGTGGGATAAGTGGGCTGAGTGTGGGGGTTAAGGAGGATTTTTTGGTCACTGTGTGGAACTCACCTAAGGTCGCTTCTGTCACTGGGTGTAGTTTCACGGATCTGTTGTGACTCTGCCATGGAATCCAGGGGGAGAATTTTAAAGGAATAGAATTTAAGGAAGATTCTAATGCAACCCAATCCTTGGTGCTACCATTACAGTGCCAATCCACTACCGTCGTTAGGTGGAAAACCAGGTAATAATTGTGGAAGTGTGGTAAACCCATGCCACCAAAGTCCTTTGGTCTGGTGAGCAAGGAGAATTTAATTCTTACTTTTCTGTGTCCCCAGAGAAATTGCAATAATATGGACTGTAGAGTCTTAAAAAAGTTTTATGGAATTTTAATGGTAACGTTCTCATTCTTCTCTGGGAAGAATGGTCATTTTTATGATAGCGGCTATTCCAAGCCACAAGAAATAACTTGAGTGCCAGGTTTGGAGGTTCTTTAGTGTTCCCTGTAACAGTTGTGGGAAATTTTGTTCATAAATGGAGTTTAGTCTTGGGGTCAGTCATACTCCTAAGTATTTAAGGTGAATAGAAAAAAATACCACGCTATACCTACAAAAAACATTAACTAGTGGGAAAAAAACAAAAAGAAATAGCTGCAGCTCAAACGTGAGATTTTTATTGTTATTGTTTAGTTCTTCAATAAAGAGGTCCAACTCAAGTCGGCTGCCATTCCATAGGAGGAGGATGTCGTCTATATACCTGGCCCACAGCACCACTTGGGGTTCCTGATGGGCATAGACGACATCCTCCTCCCACAGGGCCATGAAGAGATTTGCCAGGCTCAGGGCATATTTGGCCACTAGTTGAAATGTTTCTGGCTTTTCTATGAATGGTGATTTGTTCTATATATGCACTTATATAATGTTCCTGTTCCTCTCTAGTTGTTATTTACTAGTTTTAACCAACACTTTTAAATAATATTATTGATTAGAAGTTAGTTTTCAACCTCATGTTGAGGCGATCAGGTTCCACCACTCAGAATTCAAAACGAGGCGTGGTTCTCTGCATCACTATTTAATGCGATGAGTCAGTGCATCTCCCGTTCCCCAAGACGGCGTCATTCTGTGTCGAAACATACATCGGGAGGCTAACGTGCTGACGTCATCGCGGTGTATCTTGTGAGCAGACGGGTGTCTGCAAGCCAGCTGGCAAACTTTTAATGGATGTTTTTATCTTCGCTTCTTGGTACATGATCGATGCAATTCCCGCTGATTTGAGGCTACCTGGTTTACCTTCGGTCTAAGTTCAGTGAGCTGCTGCTGGATATATGTCCGGATATTGACCAACAATACAGGCTTGCTTAAGCTTTCCTTCATGTGGTGGAGGTTCACTTCACTTGCATGCAACCATTGGACTATTTCTTTTCATTAACCATTTGACGACTGTTCATACTCATTGTTTTTAGTGGTACACAGACTGATTTTCTTTGTACCACGATCACTTATTCACTTTCATTTTTTTAGCGCAGCTTCCTTTTATAATTTACTAAGTATTTAAGGGCCTTAGAAACCTTAGAAACCCAGTGGAAGGGACAGTTATCTTTGGTGTTTTTTAGGGACTCCTCAGACAGGGTAATGTTCATGGCTTCAGATTTTGAGAAATTAATCTTAAGGTTGGACACATAGCCGTAGTGGGTAACACACCCGCCTCAAACACCTGCCTAAAAATTGCCTAAAGCACAATAGTGTATATAGCATCTGTGGGGCATCCTCAAACAGAAGGTGGAGGAGCGCAAGGTCTCTAACATACACCAGCTCCGTGATGTCATCATGGAGGAGTGGAAGAGGACTCCAGTGGCAACCTGTGAAGCTCTGGTGAACTCCATGCCCAAGAGGGTTAAGGCAGTGCTGGAAAATAATGGTGGCCACACAAAATATTGACACTTTGGGCCCAATTTGGACATTTTCACTTAGTGGTGTACTCACTTTTGTTGTCAGCGGTTTAGACATTAATGGCTGTGTGTTGAATTATTTTGAGTGGACAGCAAATTGACACTGTTATACAAGCTGTACACTCACTACTTTACATTGTAGCAAGGTGTCATTTCTTCAGTGTTGTCACATAAAAAGATATAATAAAATATTCACAAAAATGTGAGGGATGTACTCACTTTTGTGAGATACTGTATATATATATATATATATATATATATATATATATATATATATATCATAAATACCTTTTCTTGTAAGTGATTATATGACCTCTGTTCTCAGATGCAAAAGAGGCATAGAGAGGTGGGGATGGAGACTTCAGGGGGGCGTGTGAGCAGGGAAACAGCAGCATATTGATCTCCCCAGTGAAGAGCTGTGCAGGGGGGCATGTCAGCAGAAGTATGGCCATTGGAGTACAAGCAGACTGAGCTCACAAGTAGATTGCAAAGAAGAAAACTGGCCACACTGGAATTAATGTGTTTCCAAGCCTAGTGTGGTAAACCTGAAATAGGATATCAGGGGACTGGCAGAATCACCAGGTATTTCAGACAAAGGAAGCAATAAAAAACAGAACAGAATCCTTTTTATTACAAGTACATGGTACAACCAACACATATCAGGAATATGTAATGGAGTAACATGAACACTTTAAGAATGCTCACTTGACAGAGTTTAGTAGCAGTTTAATGCCCTGTACACACGGCGGACTTTTCGGCAACAAAGGTCCGACAGTCTTTCCGACGGACTTTCAACAGACTTTTGACGGACTTAAGATGGACTTTCTAACGAACGGACTTGCCTACACATGATCACGCCAAAGTCCGGCGGATTCGTACGTGACGACATACGACCGGACTAAAATAAGGAAGTTGAAAGCCAGTAGCCAATAGCTGCCCTAGCGTCGGTTTTCGTCCGTCAGACTAGCATACAGACGAGCGGATTTTTCGACCGGACTCGAGTCCGTCGGACAAATTTGAAACATGTTCCAAATCTAAAGTCTGTCAGATTTTCGACCGAGAAAGTCCGCTGCAGGTCCGATGGAGCCCACACGGTCGGATTGTCCGCCAGATTCGGTCTGTCGGACCAGTCCGGTCGAAAAAGTCCGCTCGTGTGTACGCGGCATCAGTGTACATATATGGTCAGGCAGAACAAGCATTGTTCTGGGAGAACATAAGGGCACTCTCTCCCAGAAGTGCACCTCATGCATAGACAGGGATACAGGGCTGCTGTGGCCCTGGTACGATGTGATCGCTGTGACCAATCAGTATTAAACAAGGCTGTCATTCATGACTCTATTGTTTACTACTCTGTGATTGGTCACAGTAATCATATGGCACAGGGCGAGTCACAGTGCAGAACAGTGTCAAAAATATTTGCTTGTACAATATTCATGGCTGTATAAGCAATCAGTGTAAAAAAAAAAAAAAATCCCAATCACCCAACACTGCACTGTTCTGATGACAGTATGTAAAAATATTTTTTTTTACATACTGTCACTAGAGCAAATGGGGTGTTATTATGGTCACGCTGTATTGCTTTGGTGGTGAACATGTAAAATGGCTGGCTGCTTTGATATCACTGTATTTCAGTGCCGTCAGCCATTGTCTGTGATTACTACCATGGCAGTACAATGTCAGGAGACCAGTGCTGCCAGTCAGTGTCTCTAATCATAATCGCCCACTCACAATGTCCCTGATCAGTGTCACACCAGTCATATTGTCTTTAATCACTGCCACACCAGTCACAATGTCGTTGCTCATCATCACACCAGTTAGTGTCCCTGATCACTGCTACACCAGTCCCAGTGTCCCTGATTACCTCCACACCAGTCTCAGTGTTCCTGATCACTTCCACACCAGCCATAGTGTCCCTATAAGGACTTGTTCACACATGCCATGCTCTCTGAAGAGCCATCCATGTTTGGATGGCTCTTCAGAGAACATCTAACTGACAGTGAGTACATAGTTGCCAACATTGTAAAAAAAAAATGTGGGACACTTTTGTGGCTGTAGGCGGAGCTGTCCAATAATTAGGGGGCGGGGCATTCATCAGTAGGCGTGGCCTAGCAAAAATAGACAAGTGCGGCGTGCTGAAAAATGGGTGAGGTTTACGCGAAATAGTGGGTGTGGCTTAAATGGGCGTGGCTCTAGAGTGTGTGGTTAGAGTCTGAGATGAATGAGGGATGGAGAGGGGGAGAGGGGGAGAGAGGGGGAGAGAGGGGGAGAGGGGGAGAGAGGGGGAGGGGGAGAGGGGGAGAGAGGGGGACAGAGGGGGAGAGAGGGGGAGGGGGGGGAGAGAGAGAGGGAGAGAGAGGGAGAGAGAGGGGGAGAGAGGGGGAGAGAGGGAAATGACGGGACAGCAGCCCCAGATCCTACACAATAAAAATATGTGTATTCTAGAAAGTTTAACAATCAGCAGATAAAGATACTCCAAACACCTGGTGTTAGCACTTCAATCATCCCGACACCATGGTTGTTATGGTGTCAGGATGATTGAAGTGCATTATTTCTATTATTACATTGTAATATAAAATGAAATCATTCAACTCACCATAATGCAGAATCAGTGGGATCCCTGAGCGTGTCACTAGCCACGTCGCCTGCCACCAGCCATCCGTCCTTGCTTCAGATGTCCGAGCAGAGTCCGTCCTTGCATCAGGTATCCCAGCAGAGTCCGTCCTTGCATCAGATGTCCCCAGCGGAGCCCCCCTCACACCAGGAGTCCCCGGCGGAGCCCCCCCTCACACCAGGAGTCCCCGGCGGAGCCCCCCTCACACCAGGAGTCCCCGGCGGAGCCCCCCCTCACACCAGGAGTCCCCGGCGGAGCCCCCCTCACACCAGGAGTCCCGGCGGAGCCCCCCTCACACCAGGAGTCCCCGGCGGAGCCCCCCTCACACCAGGAGTCCCCGGCGGAGCCCCCCTCACACCAGGAGTCCCCGGCGGAGCCCCCCTCACACCAGGAGTCCCCGGCGGAGCCCCCCCTCACACCAGGAGTCCCCGGCGGAGCCCCCCTCACACCAGGAGTCCCCGGCAGAGCCCCCCCTCACACCAGGAGTCCCCTGCGGAGCCCCCCCTCACACCAGGAGTCCCCGGCGGAGCCCCCCCTCACACAGGAGTCCCCGGCGGAGCCCCCCCTCACACCAGGAGTCCCCGGCGGAGCTCCCCCTCACACCAGGAGTCCCCAGCAGAGCCCCCCCTCACATCAGGAGTCCCCGGCGGAGCCCCCCTCACAACAGGAGTCCCCGGCGGAGCCCCCCCTCACATCAGGTGTCCCCGGCAGAGCCCCCCTCACATTAGGTGTCCCCGGCGGAGCCCCCTCACATCAGGAGTCCCCGGCGGAGCCCCCCCTCACATCAGGGGTCCCCGGCAGAGCCCCCCTCACATCAGGGGTCCCCAGGAGAGCCCCCCTCACATTAGGAGTCCCCGGCGGAGCCCCCCTCACATCAGGTGTCCCCGGCGGAGCCCCCCTCACATCAGGTGTCCCCGGCGGAGCTCCCCCTCACATAAGGTGTCCCCGGCGGAGCCCCCCCTCACATCAGGTGTCCCCAGTGCCCCCCCATCAGGTGTCCCCAGTGCCCCCCCATCAGGTGTCCCCAGTGCCCCCCTCATCAGGTGTCCCCCCCATCAGGTGTCCCCCCATCAGGTGTCCCCAGTGCCCCCCCACTCACATCAGGTGTCCCACAGCGGTGCGCGCGCCCCCCCTCCTACCTCAGAGGTGTCCTAGAGGTGTGTCCGCAGCATGGCTAGAACCCCCCGCCCCTTTCCATATCAGACTGGCAGCGGGGCGGGGGGGTAGGCGGGCCGAGGCGGAGCGGAGCTAGGCAGGGTGGGCCAAGGCGGAGCGGGGCGGGGGGTGGGCGGCGACACAGAAGCTTCGTCTAGCCCCCCAGACGTCTTCCTTAACTTCAATAAAATGGCGGCCGGCGGAGAAAATGTCTCCGCCGGCCGCCGACCTCTAGCGGCAGCGGCAGTTTCGAAAACGGGAACCGGATTTTTCGGGACATTTCCCGGGACACCACAAATTCGGGAATGGAGTCCAAGTCCCGGGAATGTCCCGGGAAATCCGGGACAGTTGGCAACTATGTGAGTATCACCTCTTTACCACCTGCTTCAACCCTTTGGATCCCTCACAAACACCCCCTTTCACTTGAATGGGTCACAATTGGAGGGGATATCATTTCTGCCACAGGTGGAAAGCAAACCATTGCAGCCCCGGCATGAGTACACCTCAAGCCAATGCCGTTGCAGGTAAAGGGGGTAGCAGTTGAGGGGTAGTACAGTCTTGCAGTTGCACTTCACCTAACATGTAAACAAGCCATAACAGTGCATCCAGTCACAGTTCTCTAATCACCACCACACCAGTCACAGCATCACCAGATCAGTGTAGCTAGAATCAGAGATTTCCACCACACCAGACCAGTGCAGCAAGTTAGCAGTAGTGTTCCTGATCATGCCACAAGAGTCCCCAGTGTCGCCAAACCAGTTTAAGCCAGCAACAGTGTTCCTGATTACCACTACAAAAGTCAGACTGTTACCAGACCAGTGCAGCCAGCAACATTATTCCTGATCATGGCCACACCAGTGCAGTGTTGCCTCCATCTTTTGACTGTACTAACCCTGGCCTGTTTATTGACCATATTTCTGCCTGCTACCTGGACCAATCCTTTGCCTATTTGCTGACCATGTCCCTGGCTACTGCCTGAATTGATCCATCTGCATGTCCTACTGACTATTTTCCTTTAAGACACCAGTCCCAGCCACCCCCTGCGAACAACTGCACTCTTGGAACCACAGTAACTGTTTTGTTCTTACTTTCCTCACCCTCCTCTACTTCCTGACCAGTAAACATGGCATTCCTATGGGCAGCCATGTACCAGTAGGCTACGTTTGATTGGCTTATAGGAATGGGGACTGCTATAGGTCATGCTACACTAAGCTATATTCCCTAACCCCTCATACTTTTGTAAGACACAAGATACTATGTCCAGTACATAATCAGTCCAGACACTGAAAAAAGTATCACACATGTGGTATCACCATACTCAGGAAAAGTGGTAGAATGTGTTTTGGATTGTAATTTTAAGTATGCCCTTGCTGTGTGTGATAAATGTCTTATTTGTGTAAAAATTTTCTCTCCAAACTTTCCACAAGTTTGTGTCAAAAAATGAAGTTTTCAGAAGACTCACCGTTCCTCTTAAAAATACATCGAGGTGCTTTCTCTCCAAAATATGTTCATTTTGTGTGTGTTTCCATTGTCCTGGTGCTTCAGAGACTCAAAAATGTGATAGTTAGGAAATTAGACTTGTGATTTATGTCTCTGGACTGCCTCAAGGTGCTCTTTGGACTTTGAACCCCTCTATGTGGCTAGACTGTTAAAAAAAGTCTCAAACATGTTGTATCACCATACGCAGGAGGAGTAGCAGAATGTATTTGGGGATATAAATCTAAGTATGCCTATGATATGTGTTAGAAATATCCTATTAATTGTCAATTTTGTGTAAAAATATAACATTTTCATTTTCTTTCCTGCATTTTCCAAAAACTTGTGGCAAAAAAGTGACATTTTCAAAAGACTCATTATGCCTTTCAGAAAATACATTGGAGTATTGCTTTTCAAAATGGGGTCATTTTGTGAGTGTTTCTACTGTCCTGGTGCTCCAGGGCCTTGGAAATGTGATAGGTAAATAGAAAATTAGACAGGCAATTTATGCCCCTGGAATGACTGAAGGTGCTCCTTGTATTTTGAGCCTCTTCCTGCATCTACACTATAAAAAATATCACACATATGGTATCCCCATACTTGGGAGGAGTAGCAAAATGTGTTTTTGTGGTTTAATTGTAAGTATGCCTATGCTGTGTGTGTGAGAAATAACTTGTTAAATTACAACTTTGTGAAAACAAATTATTTAATTTCTTCAAAAAAATTCCAAAAATTTGGGACAAAAAAATGACAACTTCAAAAAACTTACCATGTCTCTTACCATAGTTTGTAAAACCTATAACTTTCACACAGACTACATAATATACACTGATGTGGGTTATTTTTTACCAAGGAAATGCAGCAGGATACATTTTGGCCTAAATTTGTCTAGATAGATTATTTATTTGCAAAGTGTTATAATAAAAATGAAGAAAACTGTGTCTTTTTAATTGTTGGTCTTTTTTTATTTATATAGCATAAATTGAAAAACCCAGCAGTGATTAAATACCACCAAAAGAAATCTCTATTTGTCCCAAAAATTATAAAAAGTTGATAATTTAAAGTAGTATTATTTGACCACTGATGTTTCAAAAAGTGATAGTGAACAGGTGTCTGCCAGGTATTACTTCTGTATGTGCATGTTTTGACTATAGTCCCAACCTCTACAGTGCCATAGGTCTGACTAAAATGAATAATATGAACAAAATAACTACACATTTCCTTTAAAGCAGATCTTGCACCAAAAGTGAAAAGACTGTTAACTTACTGTGCCCTCTCTCCTTCATGACAAAATAAATTATTTAAAGAAAAACCCTTAGAGACAAAATGCCTCCAGTCCTAAGTGAGGATGATGCCAAGCACCTAACATCAAAATCTTTGGAAGTAGTGAGTAGCCTAAATCTCATGTTGCAACCTAAAGAAGGGGGATTTCACATTTTGCAAAGCACACTGGCAAGTAGCCTCTAGCAAAAAAAGTATTTGATATTAAAAATTAAATTTGTGTTCAGGTAAGCATAGGCAACATCTGAATGCTGGTGACGTGTGTCCTACAGCTTCTTTGCAGCCTACAGTATTTTTCTAATTTTCTAATTTTTGGTGCGTGCAATATACTTTTTTTCACAGTCTGTCTCTGTTTACATTAACTCCACTAATAACAGGTTGTGTTTTTTCCCAGGGCTTCCTCTTAATTTTTGCTAGCTACTACTGATTTTTTTTTTTTTACAGCCTGTCCCTGTCAACATGTGCTTCACTGATAACAGGCTGCATGTGTTTTCACAGGAAATATTTGTTGCTGGCAGCATTTTTAGCGGGTCCTTTTCCAAATAATATTATTATTTTAAGGTACTATATATGCTGTATAAGATTTTAGTGGTTTGGGTTGCATCTATTTTAACCCCTTAATGACGAAGGGTATAGCGTAAAACAAATTCTAACACCTGAACACAATTTTGCAACTTTGACATGTTAGTAAAACTGTACATATCATCGCAACTACTTAGTGTATCCAGGTGGATTAAACCTTGGGGGCGGGGTTTCCAAGACAAATTTGGCATTCATATGGTGGTAAATTGTAGTGGATATATCTTGATGATCAGTGCCCACATTATCTGTGCAGGTCTCCCCTGTGAAAAAATGGCGCTAATTGTCTCTCCTCTCCTCACACTCTGTTGGTCACATGGGTAAAGAGCTGTGTCATCAGCTCTTTATTGAGATCAGAGATGTACTATGTCCCAGGGATACAGCCCTCCACCGATTGTCACGCTGCACCCCCATGGGCGCACAAGTGTGGCAACAGTGGGATGACATCATATGACGTCATTATAGAACAAGAGAGCCACCTTGCGCCCACCAATTGTCTGTGCAGTGGGCGGGAGGTGGCTAAAGACAAATATTTGTCTGCAACAACTGAATGATAGCTAGATCTTCAATTGTCAACATCTTAGCTACTTTTTTAATATATGGGGCATTTACCCTTTTTTTTGCATTGTTTGACAGAAAAAAAAAATAAGTGTAAGGACAGTGTGCACCTAAACCCCCTCATACTTCATCACTTACATTCATGGCACCTTGCTATCATCAGAGATAAAATGCAATTTGGGCTTACACTGGTTAGGCCTATTATCCCTGAATTTTCCTTTATTCCTTGATTTCCTTGATTTAAACTGTCCTGCAACTCGTCAATCTGACACTGCTGCATCCTCTGTGATTTGAGCAGGTCCGGGCATGGGGATTGTTTGTCTCTGAGAGCTGCTCAGATCTAGTGAACTGAATACCAGTACAGCAAAAAATGTTATGAAGACAAACATTATTTTTTTGTCAAACCTCCAGCTCACAATAGGAGGGGAGCCCCTTGAAGGAACCTATCCCTCTAAAGATTCCTATTTGGGAACAGAGAAGGAAATCAAGTACCCTGTGTGAAGGAACACCAAAGCGCATATAGACCTTAGTTTTAGGTCTAATTATTAAGGTGACCATCAATTTCACTTATAGGTGGAGCACTGTTGTAAAGTGGAGGATCGAGTGTGGCACTTATCTCTGGGTTGGGCACTTATACAAGCAGGGCTGTTTTTGCATGACTTGGACTTTTGGATTGACAGCACTAGGATTGTGGACTTACTCACTAATATTGACAATGCATGTTTTAAAATTATAAACTTAATTAATTCTACAAGTGGAAATATTTTTTTTTTCTTTAGCACTGGTATTTTAGATTTAAACTGGATAGTAATGTTTGATCATTTATTCTTATTTGTTTCTAACCTATTGTTTAACGAAAGATGATTGAATTTATAAGTATTGGCTAGTTGGTAGAGATATTTAGGGGCAGCGCTACACTGTTCATTTAAAATATTCTTTGTGTAACACATATGTGTTTAGCAGCATTCAAAATAATATTATTTTATTATATTCTCTTGATTATTTAATAACAGAGATTGAATTCACATTACACCTTTGCATAACACCTTCTTCACTTGTTTTTCACGATATTGAGTTATTGGTAGGTTGGCAGTGCAGAAGTTTTTTCACACACTACCTTGTAAAAAACCACTGACTGTACAATTTTTTTATAGTACGTTTTGCAGCAAGAGAATCATGTGTGTGAAGGGTTTGTTGGGAGTGCCAATGTGAAAAGTGAAGAATGAGCACGATAAGGAGTGTGGGCCTTTTGCTGCCTCTTTGCCTCACGAGGAGTTACCCTCACTGAGCTCTGTGGTACAGATTCCCATGTTTCCTCATACATGTGGTGCACAAGTGGTTGGTATTTTCACTATAGCTAATAAAATGTAGGCAGAGACTGCAGCCCACAACTGTGATGTTAGCAGCAGATACATTAAAAAGGCCTACGCTACAGATCCCTATTTGCTGCCTAATCAAGTACTCTCATACTGTCCTGTCACTATCCAAATTCCTACCAAAAAAATACCCGAAACCTATATTTTAAATATTTTGTAAATAATTGGGGATACAGCAGTGGCAGGAGGTTTGGGCGAATTTGTGGTTGTGGTTTTAAAGTGTTTTTGTGCACTCTTTTTTTTGAATCAAACTTCTAAGGCAATGCAGCGTGGTACTGCAAAAAAGAGACTCACAAACTACACTTTTAAACTGCTTTGCCACTGGCAAATCCTGTAGAAAGTTGAGGGCTTTAGCTTCATATTTTTAAGAGTAAACTTTCCTTTTTTAACTTTTAGATTTGTTGTGGCTACTACTTCCACCATTCAATTCATGCCTATTGAATGTTGGAAATAGCAGCCACAATAGATCTAAAATCTGGATAAAAAAATCAGGTGCCACAGCCAAAGCTACCTAAAAAAAGTTTTTTTTTTAAAGTTGAAATTAATCAGTTAATCAAATTGGGGTTTTTCTGCTGTATTTAAGCAGAGCTAAATGTAAAACTTAAAAAATCAATTACACATTGAAAAATGTGGAGAGCCAGAATGAAGTCACTAATACTACATTGGGTATTTGTGAAAATCATAAAGTTTAAAGACATCTTAAAGATATCTCCCAAGGATATAATTTAAAGGAGTGATGTTTTGTCCATGTCCAGAAGTTGCATTAGAAAGGAAGACCCTCTTCCCTGCTCCACTGTATTTTTTTACATTTTTCAATTGCAATGTGTCCCCCATGGCAGTACCCAGCTCCCCGTGGCCTTATTTGACAATCCCTTGCCTATTAACCATGAAAATGGCCAGAATTGATTATCAGTATACACCTCAGCTTCAATAAGGTTCCAATTTATGTTCAGAATTTTCAGACTTTATGCAGGGTTTGACAAACCCTTCCATGGACTGAACCCAGGAACACACCAAGCTGGGCAGCGGACAGGAACACACCAAGCTGGGAAGCGGACAGCAACACATCAGGCTGGGCAGCGGACAGAAACACATCAGGCTGGGCAGCGAACAGGAACACATCAGGCTGGGCAGCAGGCAGCAACACATCAGGCTGGGCAGCGGACAGGAACACGTTAGGCTGGGCAGCGGACAGGAACACATCAGGCTGGGCAGCGGACAGGAACACATCAGGCTGGGCAGCGGACAGGAACACATCAGACTGGGCAGCAGGTTCCAGGTCGTTGAGCTGAGCAGTGGGCAATGAGACATCAGACTGGAAAGCAGGCTTATCAGGCTGGAAAGCGGGCCCACCAGGCCAGAAAGTGGGCACATCAGGCCGGAGAGCGGGTACATTAGGCTGGAGAGTGGGCACATCAGGCTGGAGAGCGGGCACATCAGACTGGAAAGCAGGCACATCAAGCTGGGCACATCAGGCTGGAGAGCGGGCACATCAGACTGGAAAGCGTGCTCACCAGGCCGGAAAGCAGGCACATCAGGCTGGAGAGCAGGCACATCAGGCTGGAAGGTGGGCACATCAGGCTGGAAGGCAGGCACATCAGACTGGAAAGTGGGCTCATCAGGCTGGAAGGCAGGCACACCAGGCTGGAAGGCGGGCTCATCAGGCTGGAAGGCGGGCACATCAGGCTGAAAGGCAGGCTCATCAGGCTGGAAAGCGGGATCATCAAGCTGGAAAGCGGGCACATCAGGCTGGAAGGCGGGCACATCATGCTGGAAGGCGGGCACATCAGGCTGGAAAGTGGGCTCATCAGGCTGGAAGGTGGGCACATCAGGCTGGAAGGCGGGCACATTAGGCTGGAAGGCAGGCATATCAGGCTTGAAGGCAGGCTCATCAGGCTGGAAGGCGGGCACATCAGGCTGGAAGACGGGCTCATCAGGCTGGAAAGCAGGCACATCAGGCCGGAAGGGGGGCACATCAGGCTGGAAGGCGGGCACATCCGGCTGGAAGGCGGGCACATCAGGCTGGAAAGCAGGCACATCAGGCTGGAAGGCAGGCACATCAGACTGGAAAGCGGGCACATCAGACTGGAAAGCGGGCACATCAGGATGGAGAGTGGGCACATCAGGCTGGAAAGTAGGCACTGGCACCTCTGGCTGGAAGACTGGCACCTCCGGCTGGAAGACTGGCACCTCCAGCTGGAATACCACCGGCTGGAACACCTCAGGCTGGAACACTTCCGGCTGGAACACTGGCACCTCCGGCTGGAACACTGGCACCTCCAGCTAGAACACTGGCACCCCCGGTTGGAACACTGGCCCCTCAGGCTAGAACACTGGCACCTCAGGCTGGAACTTTGGTGCTTCAGGCTGGAACTCTGGCGCTGGCGTGGGTGATGGGGAGACAGACTCATGGGCAGGTAGGTGTCTGATGGCAGAGGTGGTTTGCTGTGGGTTGGTTGGGGCTGGTTGTAACATATTAGACCATGCTGAGAGTATGGGTTATACAAAGGACGGATCACATGCTGCCTGTCTAACAAGGGTCTGTACTGAATGAATACACTCCAAAAGCTTGTGCTGAGAACAGATGAAATAGTGCTCAAAAAAGCACGCAGAATCATCCTCTAACAGCCACACCAGAGACTCCCCCTGATTAGCATTGAAAGTGGGAGAAAAATCATCACTGGTCTTAGGAACACAGGACAGGGCTAGCTCAGCACATATTTGGATCAAAGGCTGCAGATCCCCAAACAACATACAGCCCTGGTCAACCAGGGCGTGAGCCAAATGGATGATCTCAAGTAGCTGGTCATTGGTCCACTCTTTTAGTGACTGGCGAAGATACTCACCACTTTCTGATGCCAGCAGACCATAATATGGGATCACATTGGGATTCATTTCAGCAAAGCCAGCAAAACCAAGATGGTTCCTCTGTGCAGCCACTTCTGGTGAGGGATGGCCTTGGTATTCTGTCATGTACCAGATAAGACCAGACCTGTATGGACTGCAACAGAGGAAACCCAGACATGTATAAGTGAAAATATAAATGATTTATTAAAGATAAATGAATAAATATAACACAACCACCTCCAATATCACTCAGTGCACCACAACCAATACAAAATAGAACCCCACAAATAATAACAGAACAAATATATACAAGTAAGGGAAATACCGAGATCATAAACAGAGCCAGGGTCGTCAACGGGAGGTCAGCAGCTGGGGAAGGGAAACAAACAGGACAAGAGAGGGTGGATGGATCACAGGAGGGACGGGTCAGATACAAGGCTCAGGGTCCTGAGTAAGGAAACAGACAGGGAACAGGAACAACAGGCTCCAGGAATCAGGTCTCAGGTACAGGAATCAGGTTTCAGGAATCAGGTAAACAGGATGCAAGCTGCAGGTCAGGGCTCAAGGAAAATACCAAGGCAAGATATGTGTGTACCTGCCGGGTATTTATACTGCAGCTGCTAATTAAAGTCAAGTGACACCTGTCTGCAGAGGGGAATACCTGCTCCATACTGCCAGGATTCCTCCGCTGGTGGACGCCAGTACTGCGGCCCAAAGGTGACAAAATACCAGCAGGGAAAAGCTCTTCTGACAGCTTCAAACTGCCAGGAGACACCTGCTGGTGGACCTCAGTACTGCACGCCAAATGATCGATATTACCAGCGGAGGGGACCTTTCCTGACAAGAAGCAATCAGAGTTTTGGAGTGCAGCAGCCCTTTCTATTGTGCACCATCCCCTCAGTTTAATAAGGGGTCCCCTGAAAAGCATGAAATTACTGCGAGGTCTCAGATGCCAGCAATTGACAGTGCACAGTTGAGGGAATTCCTAGACTCCTCTTTGAGGTATCATATGACACGGCCGAAGGGAGATGGGATGCAGAAGTTTTCCTACTTCTGTGCCATGCTGAATCTGAATTCCAGTCTGGGGGAGTTTCTTTTGGTGAGGGATAAGAAAAGGGAGAAGGGGGGAGTTTCTTGTAGAGAAATTTACAGGGGGTGGTAATGGCAGGGATTTGCTTCTGGGAGGGAGTTTGAGTGGATGAAGGGAGATTTTCTTCATAATTAGAAATCTTTGCTGGGGAGAGGGTATTTACTGAGGGAGATATTTTTGCTTTGGTGGGTCGGTTTAGAGACAGGGGGGTTTAATTTTTGGGGAGATATTTGAGGGAGGGAGATATTTTGCAGTGGTAATCTTTGCTTGGGGAGAGAGGGTTCTTAGGAGGGAGAGGGGGATTTATTTTCCTTTAAAAGAGATTTTTTTTTTACTTAGGTGGATGGAGTATCGATCCAATGTTGCATCTGTCCCCAGCTGCTTCTAAGCCCAACAACTGAGTGATCAAAGATCGCTGATTACTCAGTTCTTGGCCTTCAGTGAGCAAAGAGTGGTGACTGTCAGTCCCTGGCTCTGCCCTCCTTCCCCAAGCTCACTGGAATGCCAGGCTGTGAAGGGGACAGGAGCGGCTGGCTCAGGGTCTCAGCGGCTCACTGAGAAGCTGAGCAAGCTGCTGGTCCAGGCATCTGGGTGAATCCTGACTTTAAAGTTCTGATCTTTCCACAGCCTGGACCTGCTGAGAGATGTCAGCTGACAGCGGGCTATATCTGGCTGTCGGCTAAAAATGTGTCACAAAAGTGCAGGATGAATTGCACTCCTCCCCAGAAGAAGTACATCCAAGCAGTATGCCGTCCCTTCAGAGCGCATGCACCAGTGACATCACCGGCTGCTTTCCATGTGAATATCTCCTAAACACAAGTTTAGGAGATATTCACTATACCTACAGATAAGTGTTATTATAGGCTTACTTGTAGGTACAAGTTCAAAAGCTGGGTTTGCTACAGTTTAAGACTGAATAAAATCCAACCATATTGAACAGGTGCAAAGGGCACCATTCTGTGGTAGGCAGTGCACAATATTTTTTATTTTTTCATCTCTTAACCACTTAAAGACCAGCCTCATTTTGGAATTTAGGTGTTTACATGATTTTTTTGCTAGAAAATTACTTAGAACCCCCAAACATTATATATTGTTTTTTTCTAACACCCCAGAGAATAAAATGGCGGTCATTGCAGTACTTTTTTCACACCTTATTTGTGCAGCGGTCTTACAAGCGTGCTTTTTTTGGAAAAAAATTAACTTTTTTTGAATAAAAAAATAGACAACAGTAAAGTTAGCCCAATTTTTTTTTTATATTGTGAAAGATAATGTTACACTGAGAAAATTGATACCCAACATGTCACGTTTCAAAATTGCACCCGCTTGTGGAATGGCGTCAAAATTTTACCCTCAAAAATCTCCATAGGCGACATTTAAAAAATTCTACAGGTTGCATGTTTTGCATTACAGAGGAGGTCTAGGGCTAGAATTATTGCTCTCGCTCTAATGATCGCGGCGATACCTCACATGTGTGGTTTGACCACCGTTTTCTTATGCAGGCGCTACTCACGTATGCGCGCAAGCTCGTCAGGACAGGGCGTTTAAATTTTTTTTTTTTTCTTATTTATTTTACATGATTTTATTTATTTTTACACTGTTTAAAAAAAAATTGTGTCACTTTTATTCCTATTACATGGAATGTAAACATCCCTTGTAATAGAAAAAAGCATGACAGGTCCTCTTAAATATGAGATCTGGCGTCAAAAAGACCTCAGATCTTATATTTACACTAAAATGCAATAAAAAAAAAAGTCATTTGAAAAAATTGCATTGAAAAAAATGTGCCTTTAAGACGTATGGGCGGAAATGACGTTTTGTCATCACTTCCGCCCTGCAGTGTCATGGAGACGAGTGGGCGCCATCTTCCCCTCACTCGTTTCCATGCACAGCTAGGCAACAGACACGATCGCCGCTGCTGATGGTTCCGGTAAGCAGCGGAGGGCACCCAATCACGGCTGGAGGGAGGGGCCCCTCTCCCGCCACCGATAAAAGTGATCTTGTGGCGAATCCGCTGCAGAGACCACTTTTATCTTGTAGCCGACCGCCGGACGAAAATGGGGATACCGGGGTTATGGCAGCTAGCTGCTGCCATAACAACGATATCCGTCCCCAAAAAAGGGACGTACATCTGCGTGCGGTGGTCGGCAAGTGGTTAAAATATTTCATAAAATTTCTTAGAACTCTTTTTTTAAAGTTTAAATAAATCACCGAATTTACTGCCCACCACAATATGTTGCCCCTTGCTCCTGCTCAACTTGCACAGTAAGGTTAGCGAAAATCCAGTATTGGGTCTCATTCACATATCCTACATGACGCTATATTTCCTAGTCATTCCTACATATTACTTTGAAACAGGTTAAGAAAAAGAATGCTCTGCTTTGAGAGCACCATCATTATTTCATACTCAGTGCTTGCAATAGTTTCACATCAAAACACTTCAAAATGTTTCATTATATTGCTGAAAGGACTGTAACTATCTTGCTGACTAATGAAGACAGTAATCCTATAATTGTTGTGCACACATTGGCACTTTAAAAGTCTAAAATAGCTGAACATTGTCCAACAAATGCAAAGAAAATATTGAGACTGCGTATCTTCTGATTCCATGTGCTCTGCATTCAGAAGAAAAATAACAAAGTGAAAGTATTAAATCTGAGAAATTGAATGTGTTATGATTGACTAAGGCTGATCAGTTCTTTGAATTATTAATTTTTTTGACTCAAAATGTAAAAGCGTTATGAACATCTTGTACAAATATATTTCCTCATAACAGAAAAAGGAACACACAATATAGACACATTTAAACTTCCTACCATTTTATGATGTCTAGTGAATGTTATACTTATAGATTATAAATTTGACTTCAACCCCTTCCTGCCCAGACCAATTTTCAGTTTTCAATGCTGTCGCACTTTGAATGACAGTTGCGTGGTCATGCAACACTGTACCCAAATGAATTGTTACCATTTTTTCACACAAATAGAGCTTTCTTTTGGTGGTATTTAATTAAATTCTGTGGTCACAGCCGGTAATAGATCGCGCCGCAGGTTGGCCCATGGGGCGCGTGTGAGACACATTTTGGGAGGACATCATATGATGTCCACTCAGAATGACGAATGTCCCACCAATTTTTATAATTTTTTCCCCACAAATAGAGCTTTCTTTTGGTGGTATTTGATCATCTCTGCAGTTTTTAGTTATTGCTCTATAAACAAAAGAAGAGTGACAAGTTTGAAAAAAACACAATATTTTTTTCCTTTTTGCTATAATAAATATCTCAATTTAAAAAAAAATGTTTCCTCAGCTTAGACTAATATGTATTCTCTACATATTTTTGGTAAAAAAAAAATCGCAAAAAGTGTATATTGATTTGCGCAAAAAGCTATAAAAAAATTGGTTTGCCCAAAAGTTATAGCATCTAAAAATAGGGCATAGATTTATGGCATTTTTATTATTATTTTTTTTCACTAGTAATGTGGCGATCTGCGATTTTTATCATGACTGTGACATTGCGGCGGACATATTGGACATTTTTTACACTATTTTGGGAAAAATCACATTTATACAACGATCAGTGCTATAAAAATGCACTGATTATGGTATAAATGTCACTAGCAGGGAAGGGGTTAACACTAGGAGGCGATCAAGGTGTTACCTGTATTACCTAGGGAGTGATTCTAACTGTCGGGGGAGGGGACTCAGAAGAGGAGGAGATCGATCGGGGTTTCTCTTTACTGGGAAGCTGAGGGCATTATATGATGCCATCCCACGGTGGGAGTTCCCTCCTGCGGACGTCATTTGACTATGGGCGGGGAAGAAAGTGGTTAAAAAGCATTATTTGGAGTTAGGCTCAAATTTGTTGGCCAATCTAAATCTACTAATACTTATAACACTACCCTCTACCCAGTTGTTAATGCTGCTGTCCAAAGATGGCTTCATTGCTCCTCAGGTGAGGATAGGCACCTTAAGCCAGAAAGTGTGTTACTGACAAATCGAATACATTTAACACAGGCAGATTTACTATTTCTCCATTTCTTGGGAGATTGGCACTGTTGTGGGATTAGATTAGTAGTTAGGACAGGTTAGTGTTAAGGTAAGTAGTTAGAAGGTTAAGGTTAATTGTTGGGGCTCATGTGAGGAAGTAGAATTCAAGTAAAATGTTAATGTTTAAACTCTTCCTGACCTATTTTTATATTAACATTGCATTGACATTGACGTTGACAAAAGCTCTGTGCCAATGGTACGATGATATAGGTTCTTCTTTTTGACAGCCAGTAGCCAACACTTCATATAACTGCTGTTTCTCAGTCCTGGCAGAGTTCCCACTGATGGCTGGGAACCAATCAGAGTGTTTTCTGATCATGTGATCACTATGTCAGCTATAACATAGTGATCACATGTGGGCAGAAGGCTCTATTCATAAAAATGACAGCTTTCAGCCTGCAGATGAACATTGTCATCTTCAGACAGTATCTAATTGCCTTGCCAAGTATTTAGTATTTCAAATGTCAGATACAGTTGCATTAATAAAAATAATACTAAACTGGAAAATGTGTACACTTTGTATAAAAGCCTTCAAAAAAAGGGTTACCCAGGTGATGATACACACCAAAAATTGAGGATAGGGTTCGAAGCTACACTAAAGTCTTGCAGGCTTGGATTGATAAGTACCTGCCCCCGGGCTTTGACAATGCCCTCTTGGAACCATGACCCCACCAGTAATTCTATCTTGCACTAGCACTCTCCAGACTGGCACCGTGATGACTTCTGATACACACCAAAAATTGAGGATAGGGTGTGAAGCTACACTAAAGTCTGGCAGGCTTGGATTGATAAGTACCTGCCCCCAGGCTTTGACAATACCCTCTTGGAACCATGATCCCACCAGTAATTCTATCTTTCACTAGCACTCTCCAGGCTGGCACTGTAATGACTTCTGGAACCACAAGTGCCTATTTGGATACATTTGCACAGCCTAAATCCAACATCTAAAAGATTGAATTCCAAAATGTGACATTTCTAACTACCCATAAGAGTGTCTTCAGCTATTGGTGCTGTTCCTTTGTTGCAGATTATCCCATAGGATTATACCATACTCTCTGTCTCATAAAAAGTTGTTCTAGGCACAGAAAGGAAGGGGAGATCTCTCCAGTGAAGAGGTAGAACCTGACAGGGGTTTCTAAACTTTTTTAATTCTATAAAAATATAAAGGATTGCATATAGATACAAGGGTGTACTTTAAAGTTAGAAATAGGAATAGAACAGAGGTTCTGAACATTTAGGGGGATTTTTTGTTTAATGAAATCTCCAAAAATGAATGTACTGCATTCTCTGGGTCAGTTTAATTTAAAATGATTTTAGTGAAAGTTCCTCCAGATTACAATTTGATCCTATTCTTGGTATAGAGACAGGCTATTGCACAATGTTTCTCAAACAGACTAATAAATAGGATGGTCTTCCTGCTATAATCACCCAATAAATCCCTGTGTTGTAAAATTAAAAATTCTGCAAATTGGAAGTCCTCAAGATGTGTAGTACATTTATCTTTTATCTCAACAAAGGCAAAAAGCTTGCTGCTGTAATACTACAAATGGAGCCTAGCATCCTTCTAGATGTGTTTTCTTCTGACTTATCCCTGCAGGAGAATAGGCACAAATGATTTTATCAGCAGTTGGTTAGATACTTGAAAAGAAAAATCTGTGAAATTCCCAGTGCAGTGGACAGAAGAATAAAGGAATATGATTATAAATATGCTTGATTTACTTGGATATTAAAGGTTTTAAGGTGTTATGCTATTGTATGTTTTCTTCTTTTATGACAACCATATTTACAAAATTGTACAACATTAAAGCGGAGTTCCACCAGTTTTTTAGTTTATTAAAAGTCAGCAGCTACAAAAAGCATAGCTGCTGACTTTTAATAAACTGACACTTACCTGCCCCACGGTCCAGCCATGTGGCCACTCGGAGGCTAACTCCTCTCCCCTTCCTCTCCTTGGCGCTGTCATGATAACTGTGGGCACCCGGCCGTGACAGCTTAAGGCTTCACGGCTGAGTGCGCACTGCGCATGCACAAGTCGCGCTGCGCTCTCCTATTGGCCAGCCGATCTTCTGGGACCTGAGTTGTGTCCCAGAAGATTGCTGGCAAGGAGGGGTTGCCTAGGGCGAGAGGAGGGGTCACCTAGGCGGCCGAAGATATGAAGCAGGAAGTGGGACAGGAAGTCCCAAGAAAAAAAGGGTACACCCCCCCCAAAAAAAATGACATGTCAAATGTGGCATGTTAGGGGGCGTGGAGTGCTTAAAGCGGAAGTTCCACTTTTGGGTGGAACTCCGCTTTAAAATATTGTCATGTTTTCCATCCGCTGATATCTAACGACCGGTCAAGTGCAAATGTACGTTTAGGATCCTTACACATTGGGTTAAAGAAAGCTGATTCTACAGGAGTTTTGTATTTTGCCTGTGGAAGCAGTTCAATGTCATTCTATGTGTCCATGCATATTAGAACGTTTAAAGGCATATTTTAAGCTTAGCGTTTACAGGCAGGAAAAAAATCCTTCTGGTTCTCATTTCTGTTTGGAGCTTTCTGGCAGAAAAACACGAAACACTCCTAAGCTCTCCTAAACTTCTGCCAGGGAAACTGGTGATTTTTTTTTAAGCCCAATGGGCATGGAGCCTTAAATTTTTAACCAGAAGTTCCCTTTTCAGACACACTGTGCAAATACAAATGATATATTATTATTTTATAATCTCCACAGTACATACAATCATGGTTATAGTACTTTTTTTTTATCTATGACACTTTCTTTATGTGAAATGACCACAACAAACCCTAAAACAAAAGTTTTATATGTAGATTAAAAAAGTGGAAACTATGCAAATGCCTATCCAAACGTAAGAGTGAGGATGACATTTTTGGAGGGCTCAGAGTTTCGTATTGTATTGAGAGGATTTGAAGATAGATAGGTCCACCATACCAGCCAACATTGCAAAGACAGTTTTCTACAACAGGGTAATAGTGAAGATGTACTTTGCCTGCCAACCACCACAACAACTTTTATGCTGTTTGATGGGATACTCTATAGGTCTTAAGAGACTTGGGACAATTTTTAAAACAAGTGCCCTACAAAAAGAGGAACAATTGACAAGTATGCACCGCTATTTTGAAGCATTTTTTCATTCCACCTTGTGCATTTATAACCACACAATAAAAATAGATACATGATTTTCAGAACCCAAAAAGTATGTGCTGCTTTATACTTGTGAAATAATGTACGTTCTTTAGAGCAAAGTTATGGGGTGCGCTCTCACTTACAAAGTTTATAAGCTACTTTACTTCCTAAAAGTCAAGAACAAAAAAGCAAGAAGAATACATTGTCAAGCAGAATTATTCAAAACAAAATCTGCTTAATGCAACATGTTTAAAGAGTGACAACACCCATGAAAATATGTTAATCTTAATTACCCTTAAAATGTGTATAATATATCCTGCCATCATTCTCTTTGAAGTTCATTCTTACAGTCATATGACAGGTATTCCCAAACTCGGAGGCATAACGACGAAGAAACTAAGCGTTTTGAATGATTGCATGTCTCATTAATCTAACAGTGCTGTTCAGAGGAAGTCATCAGCAAAGTTGTACAGCATTTACAATTGAAATAGGCTTAGGATGGTGCAGCTATTATTGTTAGACTAAAGAGCACATTTATGAATATTTGAATTTGTAGTTAAAGTGTATCTAAACCAAAGAAGAAAAATATAATATACTACCAGTCCTTAGATGTGGTGGCTGCACTAGTTTTCTTTATTGAGCATGTTTCTCATTTATATTTACCTGTTAATCCTGTCCGTAACACACTTTCTATTCCAAGGTGAAAACATTTATTCATAATACTGTGTCTGTGGAGGTGTAGTGTTATAGTGTTAGGACAGAAAGTGTTTTGGGAATACAGAATACCTCTCCCTCTCCTTGTTTTCATAATATAGGGGGAGGTATTCTGTAGTCCACAGAGATAGCTGGGAACAATGTTAACTGATAAGAAGAGTGTAGCACAGGAAGTAATCAGCTCATAATAATTCTGGCAGGATGAACAAGTTTTGTTTTATACTTATTAAACGGATATGACAAAATGCATTTAATGGTAACAACAGGGGAGCAAAATCAGGGGTCCACAAACTTTTAAACAAAGGGCCATTTCACCAGCCTTGGGACCTTAGGGGGCTTGACTGCAGTCAATGGTAGTACAAAATGACCCTGTTTCAGTTGTCAGTGGGAATAAACAATCCCCCAAGCTCAGTGGTCAGTAGGAATAAAAATGCCTATTTGTTGCCTATAGTATGTGGGAGAATGAAGTAATGTCCCGTTGTTGGTGTCAATAAGAATATTAAAGGCTATATCTTTGGAGGGAGCAGTGTCTAGTTGT
Source organism: Aquarana catesbeiana (assembly GCF_042186555.1). Classification (NCBI taxonomy): domain Eukaryota; kingdom Metazoa; phylum Chordata; class Amphibia; order Anura; family Ranidae; genus Aquarana; species Aquarana catesbeiana. The sequence goes on from NC_133326.1 coordinate 357,443,501, forward strand.
TGGTATCAGTAGAAAGCATAGTGCCACTTCATGGGTTATAATGGAAGAAATAGTAGCACATCCTTGGAGTCAGTGGGAGAAATAGTGGCTCATCTTTGGTATCAATGTGACCCAAGAGCTGCTAAAAGGCAAGCAAAGGACTGCAGCGTACGAACCACTGCTTAACATACACTTTTATTTACCAGTCTTCTTATATCTCTGAAATTTCTGTATTAACAGTAGGAAGTTAGAGATGTCCTCACAGTAGTTCATTTTTATTTATTACAATACAGATAATTCTTTGGAGAACATTGCACTGTCATTTTGCTTTCTAATGTTCATATCAGCTTAATATAACTGGGAATCTCAACTGATGATCACAAACTTATTCCATATCTGTGTACTACCCAGGGCTTTTTTTCAGCAGGAACGCAGGGGAACGCAGTTCCGTCACCTCCTGGACTGACTGTATGTAATGGTAAGGGGTGCTGGGCTGTGCTGCAGGGTATTGATGCTCACTGCTAGGGGATCTATTCTAGCTGGAGGGGATATATTTTTGCAGGATGGGACTATTGTTGCTAAGGAGGTCTATTGTTGCTGGTTGGGGACCTATTGTTGCTGGGGGTGGGTCTTATGTTGCTGGGGGGTCAGTTGGTGCTGAAAGAGATCTACTGTTGGGGGAGGGGTCTATTGTTGATGGCTGCCGGAGAGTCTATTAATGCTGGCTGTGTGGAGATCTGTTGATGCTGCCGGGAGTCTATTGTTGCTGGGGGGGAAATTTTGTTGTGGGTTGCTCCATTGCTGTTAGGGGGATCTATTGTTGCTGGCTGCAGGGGATCTATTTAACTGCTTTTCTTGATATTATTACCAAATTCCATACAAATTACTTAGCAACACAAAATAATACTTGGTTCTGTATTGTCTAAAAGGGGCGGTACTGGGAGGTGGGTAGGGGATTTAACCAAGGGATGGTGCTAGGAGGTGGGTAGGGATGGAAAAAAAGGGGTGACTCAGAAAAGGGGAGTTCCTGCACCAATTGTCTGAGAAAAAAAAGCCCTGGCAATACCAATGTTTGTCTTCTGGGAGTGAGGCCTCTACCTACTGAATGGGGCTTTGTTACACAGCTCAAATGTTTGATGACTTCAAAAATGACGATATAATTGTCCAATTTGGCCAATGTATGCTGTTTTTGAGGATATGAGGACCATACTGTGCATTCTGGGATTGAACATTTCTTTTTCTGGTGCTAAAGGCAGAAAGACAGAAGACATTTACTTTCTGAGGGAAATAGTCCATAAGTTTTTTTTTTTTTAAACAAGGCTACACAGACAAAAGCACATCTGTCAGATAGACTGCGGCCTCAATGGCTACTGGCTTCCTCCCTTTAACTCACTCACATAACTTTGCAGGCATTTATTTTTATATTTGTCCTTTCAAAAATCTGGACTATATCATCAACCATAAAAGCCTGCTCTCTTCTGCCAGGCCAGTATCATTTTGTGGACATACATTTTGACTGAACTCCTCTCATTGTACTGTATGCCTCTATACTAGTAGGACTTTGGCATGGCTGCATATTATGAAAGTATTATTTCATACTCCCTTGTATGGGAGAATAGAAATCTTTAGGCCACACACACCAATCCTCTAGCCAGGTAAAAAAACATAGCTAGCAAAAGCATCTCAACAACTGCAATGGCTTTGACAACATTTTATAAACACGATACAAAATCATTCATAAAAATCATGCTCTTTGACAGCTGTGATACATTTTAATGCCAAACCTAGTGAATTCCATTTCATTTTAAATAGGAGAATTTTTTTCTATGTTGCTTGTCTCAGGAAATCTGTGCTTTGTATCCATTGTTATTAACAATAGGAAGCTAGTAAAAGATGCAATTATCAATATGTTATCACTGGAAAACTTCCTTGCATTCCCACACTTTCAATGCTCTGAAACACCTCTGGTCATTGTCACTGACTAATAGAGGCTGCTTCTACTGAAGGTATTTGAGATATAAAATGCACTAATTGATGCAGCTCTGTATTTATTAAAACATCATTTAAGGCAATTTTTTTGCAAGCAGTATACAAACATTAATTTCATTCCTGCAATCCCTTGTACACCTGAGTTCAGAAGAAATACAGTAACCACTTCCAGACTGCCCACCATCGTTATACGTCGGCTGTTTGAAGGAGGATATCGCTGTTATGGCAGCAGCTACTGTATCTGCCATAACACCAGTATCCTCTTCTTCAGTGAGCGGCACGGTCTAAGATAAAAGTGGTCTCTGCGGCGGACTCATCGCAAGATTACTTTTAGCCCCCCCCTCTATCCGGTGCCCTCCGCCGCTTACCGCAGCCGTCGGCAGCGGCAGAGGCAATTGGATCCTTCCTGTGGCCTGACATGGAGACGAGTGAGGGGAAGATGGCCCCCACCCATCTCCATATCATTGCAGGGCGGAAGCGACATCAAAACGTCACTTACACTCATAGCTCTTTAAAAAAGGGCCTTTTTTTTTTTTTTCATTTTTTGAAATGACAAATTTTTATTTTTTTTTCTTTATTGCATTTTAGTGTAAATATGAGATCTGAGGTCTTTTTGACCCCAGATCTCATATTTAAGAGGTCCTGTCATGCTTTTTCTATTACAAAAGATGTTTACATTTAAGTGTAAAAATAAAAAAAGGTAACATAAATAAGAATAAAAAGAAAAAAAAAAAAAATTTTTAACGCGCCCGTCCCAACGAGCTCGCATGCAGAAGTGAGCGCATACGTGAGTAGCGCCTGCATATGAAAACTGTGTTCAAACCACAAATGTGAGGTATCGCCGCGATTGGTAAAGCGAGAGCAATAATTCTAGCCTTACACCTCCTCTGTAACTTAAAACATGCAACTTGTAGAATTTTTTAAATGTCGCCTATGAAGATTTTTAAAGTAAAAGTTTGTCGCCATTCCACGAGCGGGCGCAATTTTGAAGCGTGACATGTTGGGTATCAATTTACTCGACGTATTTTGGGCTAACTTTACTGTTGTCTTATTTTTTAATTCAAAAAAGTGTATTTTTTTCCCAAAAAAGTGCGCTTGCAAGACCGCTGCGTAAATACGGTGTGACAGAAAGTATTGCAACGACCGCCATTATATTCTCTAGGGTATAAATGTATAATGTTTGGGGGTTCTAAGTAATTTTCTAGCAAAAAAAAGTTTTTAACTTGTAACAAATCTCAGAAAAAAGCTTGTCCTTAAGTGGTTAAAGGAAGGAGAGAACAGAGTGACAGAGACATAAAGTCATCAGTCTTCTGCTTCTCTTTCCACTCTCCAGTCACAGGCTGGGGAAAGACAAAGCCTATCAGGCTTGGTTCACACTGTGGCGACCTGAAAATCGCATGACTTATGGTGAGACTTTTCCAGGAGACGTCCTGGAGACTTGAGTATTACTTTGAGGCATAAGTCTGATAGAAGTCACCTTGAAGTAGTACAGGAACCTTTTCTAAAGTCGGAGCGACTTCAGTAGGGCTAAGTAAGCAGCTCTCATTGACTAACATGGCATTTCACACGACTTGGGGTCTAACAAGTCAGATCCCAAGTCACAGCAATGTGAACTGAGTCTTAAAGTGATATTAAATTCTCATTCTTTAAGCACTTTCAGCAGTTGATTTAATCACTTACTGGGTATGCAGCTTCTTTATCTTTTAGTCATTGCATATGGTCCAATTACATTTTGTGCCATGATCACTGCCCCAATTTTTCTGTTTTAGGGTTGCTACTTTCTCTTGCAGCATCCCATGGATACACTCATGCACACAGTGCCTCCCTGCACTGTGTGCATCAATAGAAACACAATCCCATAGCCTAGAATGGCAGGGTACTGCTCCTCCCCCCTCCTCCTCCACCTCACCTCTTTCTTCTTCATTCTATCTGACTGCACTATCTACTGTTAAATTCTTCCTGTGAATGCTTCCAGGCTTCCTGTTCAGGGAAGCAGAACTGAGAGAGCAGAAGCTAGCAGCAAAGTTGTAAGGTGCTAGGTATATGCGAGTGCGCAGGGGGTGTGCCAGGTGTGCCTGCACACACCCTAATCACCTTGTGTGGTGCTGATTCCCCCTGCTTCCTGGGCCCCCCATGTCCCACCCCCTGCAGCGCTGCCAGCTTTACTTCTCTCCTCTCTCGCTGGCTGCTGCGGAGAATGTGTCAGGATGGAGAGTGGGGGAAGGGGCTGGTAAATATGCAATTTACCAGCCCCTTCATTTTCTAAAGAATTCAGTTTGTGTTCGGTACTGATTGCTCCTGCATCCATTCATAACTGAAGCATAGTAAACTGTGTTTGTAAAGGAACATGAAGCTGCTTAGCACAGAGCATGTCCCATTCATTCACTGTCCAGTACAGCTAAGGCTGCAGAGAAAGGGACTGGGGAATCTCTGTCCTCAATCCCTTTCTCTGTCTCAAAAGCTAGACATCAACAATATATATATATAGAGAGAGAGAGAGAGAGAGAGAGAGAGAGAGAGAGAGAGAGAGAGATCTATATATATATATCTATATATCTATATATAGATATATATATATAGATATATATCTATATATAGATATATATATATAGATATGTATCTATATATATATATCTATATATAGATACATATATCTATATTTAGATATATATATATATAGAAATATATATATCTATATATATAGAGATGTATATATCTATATATATCTATATAGATATATATAGACATATCTCTCTCTCTCTATATATTTATATATATAGATATATATATATCTATATATATATATATGTCTAGATAGATAGATAGATAGATAGATAGATAGATAGATAGATAGATAGATAGATAGATAGAAAAAATAAATTAAAATATTGTAAAAAATAATAATAAAAATAAAATAAACACTACTGACACCATCCACTGCCCCACTATCATCTACTGCTCTACTGACATTGTCCATGTTTTAATAAAATAAAAAATGTTTGTTTACATTAATTTATAATAGTGTGTGTGTATGTATGAATATAAACTTTGTGGTGCAAACCCTAATGCAAAAGGCTGCACACACCTATGGTGCTAGGGTAGGTATTTTAACAAATAGTTTACTGGGGAATGGTTATTTCCTTGTGCTCAATGTGTTAAGCTCTAAAACACTGAGGGTTAAATACTACTTTAACTGTACCAGGGAAAAACGAAAGTAGGTATGTGCTGTGTAACAGAGCTGTGTAAATCTCAGGTCTAGATGGACAGAAATACAACTTCTATGGCAGGTAAAATGGCTCCCATCTATGTATTTCAGCTGTGTATTTACAGTTTGCTTCAAGGGGTACCCTAAAGGCTTACTGTCATATGAAAATAAGAAAAAAAGTTAGTTCACAATCTGGGCTACCAAACGCAGTAAAAATGGGTAGAGTGAAGGGAAATCCCCGCTATAGAAGGAGGACTGGTGAGAATATAAACTTTCCTTTCTATTGCTATTCATTCTAGGATGTCGTGGGAGATGTAGTCTACAGTGGTAACCTCTCTACATACTTAACCAGATTACATTAATTATTTGTTCACTATTAAATACATAAACAACAAGAATAGCTGTATTTTGTGTTGAAAAACGCGGAGCCTTTGCCCCAATTAAATTTGCTTTTTCTGCTAAAACACGTGTTATGGTAGCTTCTTAAATGAGTTTTACTGTATTTAATTGGCATACTTGACTGGGAACTGTTACTAATTGGGGCTCATTAAGATCAGAGTCTGTCTAGAATGTCAAGAAATAGAAAAACAAACTAATCACAAACATACACCACAAAACAGTAATAAAGTATAAATACAGCACATATGAGACACTGGGAAGTATAGTCTAAACTGTGCCGAGCATTCACTGTTAGGTAAACTCAGGACATCTGTATGGACCGGAAAGTAAATAAGGAGAGTCTTTTGGAAGGAAGGTGATATGCTGCAATTTATTCTCTGGCAGTAATCATTTGTTATTCTATGAAAAGAACTTCACACTTTTGCAGTAAGTAAAATCTGATACAGGCTGTAAGTGGTAATAAAATAGATCAAAGGTTTACTAAAGATGTATTTTTTTAATCCTTACTTTGTTATCCAACAGAATACAAGTATTTGTAGCCTACAAAAAAAAGCTGTAATACATTCTACAACGTTAATGTATCTAGTAGTATTGTAATGCTTTAGTATACAGTATATGTATTGACTAATTACCGTACATTTCTCTGGTTGTTAATTTAGTTAGATTTCATAATCCCTTTATTAGATAAAACTGCAGGGAAAATACAGAAAATAGATAGCTGTTCTATATTTAATGTGTTTTATATATTTTTAGCAAAAAACAAATAAGAAATGTGCCTTAAACTGTTACATCAAATTAGATTTTAAAATGTATCTATATCTAAGAACAATAAAGAAATACATTAGCTTACTAGACCTTAGATATGGTGGGTGAATCGTTTTTCTTTTAATGTTTTACCCTTATTTGTACCTGATTATCCTGCAAATAATACACTTTATGTCCCAGGAAGACAAACCTCATTCCCTGTACTGTATTTTTGGAGAAACAGCATTGTCACCATAGGATAGGACTGCACAACACTTCCCCATCTCTACTTTTCTATAACATAGGAGGAGAGGTTCTTCATCTATGGGCTGCTTTAGTGGCATTACAGCGTCTCTCAACAACAACATAGAATTTTTATCATTTATTTTCACACAAATAGAGCTTTCTTTTGTTGGACTTTGTTGGACTTTGATCACCACTGGGTTTTTTATTTTTTGCACTGTAATTTTTAAAAAGAGGGAAACATAAATTTTAAAAAATATTCTACTTTCTATGGTATAAAAAAAAAATCTCAATAAGTGTATCTTAAATGGTTTGTGTAAAAGTTATAATGTCTACAAACCATGGTGTGCATATATATATGTATATTTATATTTACTGTATGTATATTTATATACTGTACAGTCCCTTGAAAAAGTAATCATACCCCTTGACATGTTCCACATTTTATCATGTTACAAAAACCAAACAACCAAAAACATAAATGTATTTTATTGTGATAGTATGTGATAGACCAACACAAAGTGGCACATAATTGTGAAGTGGAAGGAAAATTATAAATGATATTCAAAATTGTTTAGAAATAACTATGTGAAAAGTGTGGCATGCATTTGTATTCAGCCCCCCTGAGTCAATACTTTGTAGAACCACCTTTCACTGCAATTACAGCTGAAAGTCTTTTTGGGGATGTCTTTACCATCTTTGCAAATCTAGCGAGTGACATTTTTGCCCATTCCTCTTTGAAAAATAGCTCAAGCTCAGTCAGGTTGGATGGGGAGCATCTGTGAACAGCAATTTTAAAGTCTTGCCACAGATTTTCAATTGGATTTAGGTCTGGATTTTGACTCGGCCATTCTAACACATGAATATGCTTTAATTTAAACCATTCCATTGTAGCTCTGGCTGTATGTTTAGGGTCATTGTCCTGCTGGAAGGTGAACCTCTGCCCCAGTCTCAAGTCTTTTGCAGACTCTAACAGGTTTTCTTCTAAGATTTCCCTGTATTTCCATCCATCTTCCCCTCAACTCTGACCAGCTTCCCTGTCCCTGCTGAAGAGAAGCATCCCCACGACATGATGCGGCCACCACCATGTTTCATGGTGGGGATGGTGTATTCAGGGTGATGTGCATTGTTAGTTTTCCCACACACATAGCGTTTTGCTTTTAGGCCAAAAAGTTCAATTTTGGTCTCATCTCACCAGAGCACCTTCTTCCACATGTTTGCTGTGTCCCCCTCATGGCTTCTTGAAAACTGAAAACGGGACTTCTTATGGCTTTCTTTCAACAATGGCTTTCTTCTTGCCACTCTTCCATATAGGCCAGATTTGTGGAGTGCACGTTTAATAGTTTCCCTGTGGACAGATTCTCCCACCTGAGGTGTGGATCTCTACAGCTCCTCTAGAGTTACCATGGGCCTCTTAGCTGCTTCTCTGATTAATGCTCTCATTGCACGGCCTGTCAGTTTAGGTGGATGGCCATGTCTTGGTAGGTTTGTAGTTGTGCCATACTCTTTACATTTTCAGATGATGGATTGAACAGTGCTCCATGAGAATTTCAAAGCTTTGGATATTTTTTTATAACCTAACCCTGCTTTAAACTTCACCAAAACTTTATCCCTGACCTGGCTGGTGTGTTCCTTGGCATTCATAATTCTGTTTGTTCACTAAGGTTCTCTAACAAACCTCTGAGGGCTTCACAGGTTAGCTGTATTTATACTGAGATTAAATTACACACAAGTGGACTTTATTTACTAATTAGGTGACTTCTGAAGGCAATTGGTTCCACTAGATTTTAGTTAGGGGTATCAGAGTAAAAGGGGCTGAATACAAATGCACGCCAAACTTTTCCGATATTTTTTTTTTCTACATACTTTTATCAGAGTTGTTCAGTGTCACCATAGTAACACTATAGTACTCTGGGGGGGTGATCAGGGATTTTTTTTTTACACTTTGTTTGCTGTTACAATGATGATCATTGTAACAGGAAAGTTTTCAACTGTCATGAATGAGTTATGCATAGTACACACGATCAGAAAATCAGACTAAAAATACCCCTTTCAAAGTGATCGTATAATAATCTGATCGTTAGTACACAGCTTTTGAGAGCCGATCATGGCAGTTCATGCAAAATTATCCGAAAGTACAAACACAAAAAATTGTCTCGTACCTTACCAGAACGAGCGATGTTCATGTAATCAGTACAGTATTCTTCTGAAAAAAATGGGAAGACTACACATGCTCGGAAACACAAGAATACATTACAATAGAGGGCAAAACATTACATTACTTCCGAAGCTGTATTATGTCGTACAAGAATTTTAGTAACTTTAGTAACCTCTTCATTTTTGATTTGAGACTAGCATGCAAAAAAGATGATCATTCGTCCGATCTGAAGCTTTACATTCATGACAGCTGTGTTTATTAGTCATTTGTGATTAGCTACAGCTAATCACATGGTACAGGGTGCTGTGATTGGCCCAAGTACCATGTGATAGCTGTGGGCCAATCACAGCATAGGAAACACAGCTGTTATGAATACATTTAATCATAACAGCTTTGTTGACATTATAAATAGAGTTAGGCAAACAGTTCGAGCTGAGCAAAAGTTCAGCCCGAACATTGCCTGTTCACCTGTTCGGCAAATGCCCAAATTTGCAGAGCGTTCGGTGGGTGTTCAGCCTGCCGAACGCTCTGCAATGCACTGGGCACTGCCAGTGCACTCTAATCCCTGATTGGGCAAAGCTTTGCCCAATCAGGGAGCAGTGAATAGCTGGTTGTTAAGGAAGGGGGCCGTGAAGCTGGCCGCAGTGTCCTTAACCACTTAAGAACCGAGCCTCTTTTTGACACTTGTTGTTTACAAGTTAAACTCATTTTTTTGCTAAAAAATTACCTAGAACCCCTAAACATTATATATTTTTTTTCAGACACCCTAGATAATAAAATGGCATTCGTTGCAATTCTTTATGTCACACCGTATTTGCGCATCGGTCTTACAAGCGCAATTTTTTGGGAAAAAGACAACAGTAAAGTTATCCCAATTTTTTTATATTGTGAAAGATAATGTTATGCCAGGTAAATTGATACCCAACATGTGATGCTTCAAAATTGCGACCGCTTGTGGAATGGTGACCCTCTTCCGCCCCCGAAAAAAAGTGATCTTGCTGCGAATCCGCTGCAGAGACCACTTTTATCTTAAAGGGGACCGCCCACTATTTCTGAAAATACCGGGGTTATGGCAGCTAGCTGCTGCCATAACAAGAATATTTAGCATCAAAGTACCAACGTACAGCTACGGTGGTTCGTGGTAAGTGGTTAACAACCGATGAGTCATCAGGGTTGAGTCAATGGGCTTCCTTGCTAACAGATTTTGGGGGGACCCCAAGCCATTTTTTTTTCTTCTTTTTTTTTTAAATAGCCGGGTGCCAGCAATTGAAACTGCAAGTCAATTTAAATATGATTTGACGTTTTTAGAAATTTCATTTTTGTTGCATGTTCTTCTATACTTGCTACAGATGTGCCACTTTACAGGCAGACTAAAGGGACCCCCCAGGCAAGATATTTAAAGGAATTTTTATTGTTTCACTTTAAGCATCATTAAAATCAGTGCCCTTTTAAAATCATTTTTTTTTTTTTTTGCAATGATACATTTCCCCCTGGGCAGTTCACAGACCCCCATAATCTTTTTATGGCCAATTACTTGCATATAAGCCTTCAAAATGGGAATTTTGATTTCTCATGTTTGGCTCCCATAGACTCCAATGGAGTTTGCGGTTTGGGGTAGACATATGACTCATCAGCTGTCAGGTCTGGTATGGATTTTAAAAAAATTTTGTGGAGGCCTCGCCAATCCATATCAGACCCTTATCTAAGCATGCAGCCTGGCAGGCCAGGAAAAGGGGGGAACAAGCAAGTGCACCCTCCTCCTGAACCATACCAGGCCACATGTCCTCAACATGGGGGGCAGCTTTGGGTCAAGGGGGCTGCTCCCCAAAGCACCTTGTCCCCATGTTGATGGAGACAAGGGCTTCTTCCCCACAACCCTGGCTGGTGGTTGTGGGGGTCTGCGGGCGGGGGCTTATCAGAAGCTTGAAAAAGCCCCCAGATCCCCCATGTGAATGATTATGAGGTACATAGTACCCCTAGTCATTTACTTAAAAAAGTGGTAAAAGTAAGTATAAATGGAGAGACAGTTTTTGACAAGTCCTTTATTAAAAAGTCCCCTGGTGTAGATCCAACATTAATCATTGTAAATGCCGGCCACCAACCCGAAAAAGAAAATGTTAAAAGGGGGCCCCTTAGTTTTTTTACCGACAGTTACAAAGCTAAGCTGTCAGATGGCAGGAGTCAGTGTTGGGTACGGACGTCTTTTTTTTTTTTTTCTGCCATTTTTCGGAACCCCAGTAACTATATTTTTGTGCATAGTTGAATCTCTTTGCCTTGTCCATGTCCTTGTGATCACAGCATCTGACATAGGGAAGTCTTACAACCCCAACATCCTTTACATGTCGTATGAATGAATAGTGGGAGCCAATAGGGAAGCTGATGCTGGAAGATGTGATAAGATGTAAAAATCCTAATAAATAATGTTCTTTAGCAACACCTACATTTAACTATGCCCATCAATCAATAAGGTCCCATAGCGCACTATACATAGAACACAGACCATACCATGAAAAGGTCTAATTGGTTCTGTTTTCCCCCCAGTCCAAAGGTCTTCTTTGGCACCCCAGTGTTAAGGAAACCTCCTCTAACTGCTCTTCCACATAGCCATGCCCCTAAATTGGCAATGCCCCTAAATGCCAGTCAACATACTTGAAAGTATTTATTTTTTCATCCACCCTAATAAGAAATTCATCCTATTATTTATTGTGGTGCTCTCTTTTTATGCAGGTTGCTGAAATGAGGGCAATGTTAATCGCCTGTTTACATAACATAGTTGAATAAAATAATGTAAATAGAGTATTTAGGGTGGGAAGCCAATTTAACTAACAATTAGCATTTTTATCAGATGTTGAGTGTACTTTTAAATACTTCTCTGGCAAGCTTTTTAAACTATTAGATCCACACTAAACCAAGTTAGCTTACATAAATTATCTAGTAGTAATACAAAACAATGCATTTCATCAGGACCAATTCATATTCATACATGCAATGAATGGAAAATTCCACACACCCATGTATAGGAAGTGAAAACAAGGCTAAGCAACTCAACTATGCATGAAAACATAGGAACTGGGGTGCAGAAAAATGGCAGCAAGTACTGAGGACTGACGAGTCAAAATCTAAAATATTTGGCTGTAGCAGGATGAAGTTTGTTCACTGGAGAGCGGTACAATAATGAGTGTCTGCAGGCAACAGTGAAGCATGGTGGAGGTCACTTGCAAGTTTTGGGCTGCATTTTTGAAAAATTGAGTTGGAGATTTGGTCATGATCAATGGTGTACTCAATACTGAGAAATAGAGGCAGATATTTATCCATTATGCAATACCATCAGGGAAGTGTGTGATTGGCCACGAATTTATTCTACAGCAGGATGATGACCCCAAATATACAGACAATGTCATTAACAATCTTCAGGGTAAATACGAACAAGGAGTCCTGGAAGTGATGGTTTGGCCCCCACAGATCCCTGATCTCAACATCATCAAGTCTGTCTGAGATTACATGAAGAGACAGAAGGATTTGGGAAAGTCTACATCCACAGAAGATCTGTGGTTAGTTCTCCAATATGATTGGAACAACTTATCAGCCGAGTTCTTTCAAAAACTGTGTGCAAGTGTACCTAGAAGAATTAAAGAATTGATACTTTGTCACCCCAAATATTGATTTGGATTTCTCTTCTGTTCATTTACATTCCATTTTGTTAATTGATAACATTTTCTTAAAGCATTCTTAATTTAAAGTATTTTCTCACACCTGCCTAAAAATTTTCCACAGTACTGTACCTTTTTGATATGAGCCTGTATGCTCATGCCATACCTATGCATTTCCTAGGCACCCACCATTTTGTTCAGATATTTCCTTTTCCCACAATCATCCTGTTGCCTCCAAAGGCCAGGATTCCAATTTTTTTTGCCATGAAAATAACAATCTAAAAAATAAAATCCCCGAACTGCTTCCCAACAAAACCAAAATCTGCCCATACTAGAGCAGCTGACACTTATGTTAATTCACCAAAACAATATTTATGTTGTTATATTTAGTGCTGCATATTTATAATATATCTTAATGAAAATAACAAAGTTCAAGCGCCCCTTTCTGACCTAAAATGTGCCTTTTAAAATGCATTGTCACAACATATGCGTCAACACATCTGCAGAAACACATTCATTGTCAATAGCACTCCAAATCGCTGTACAATGGCAGCCAACATACAGCACAATGCATTATGAAAAAAAAATTGTCATGTGCTTTTTTTGTCTGTAAAGCTGGCCATCGATGGTTAGAATCGTGGCCGGTTCTGCAGGAACCGGCCAAGATTCAAACCATGTATGTGCAGGCTGAATGTCCCCAAGTTGATTGATCGATCAACTTGGTTACAACCAGACTGTTGGACTTTACATGTGATTATTGCATGCAACTAGTGGCAGGAAAGAAATGTGCTCAGTCTTTTGCCGGCTTTAGGGTTAGGATTGGTAGTTCATTCGTAATGAATGGGCTGCCTTAATGTAAAGCACTTTAATGCACTGTGAAGCATGTGTTAACAAGCTGCAACAGAATATATAGGTGTAAATCCAGCCTAAGTGAATTTAATGCTGCATAGCTTATTTTGAGGCTTTTAAATATGTCAATACAATTAGTTAAAGTGATATTACATGGCAAAGGTGGTGAGTTGGCTATTGTTATCACAACACTGAAAAAAAACAGGCTAGCACTGGTTTCCTTTAAATATTCCTTTCCTGAAAACCCTTTAATAGAAATAATTGACATTGAAAGTAAAAGATTGCATCTCCATTTCATTTTTATGGGGCATTACAACCTTTCTTACACAAAATAATTTCAAATACATATTTACTTCACCACTGTTTGTTGAACTTCAATAGCTATTAGAATTCTGCAAATTTTACTTTTTGTACTTAATATATACCAATTAGGGAGCTCATATGGTTGAGGAACTACCGTATATACTCGAGTATAAGTCGAGATTTTCAGCCCTTTTTTTTTTAGGCTGAAAGTGCCCCCCTCGACTTATACTCAAGTCACCGCCAAACAGAGTATTGGTAACTGTAAGCGCAGACACACAAGTCCATATATAACAGGAGATATAAAGGGCTGAGCAACTTAGTCCATAGGGGACAGGCTGGAAGTTCAAGGGTTAAGTGGTTACCGGTAATGTAATGGTTAAAGTAGGCTGGTAGGCTAGGCGGGTGCTGTCCTTAGAGAGCTGGCTCTGTGATGGATGAAAGAGGGGTAGAGAAGGAAGCGCCACCTGAGTGTAGTATTAACAAATGATGTTTAATGACACCAGGTAAAAACACACTTACAGGAGAAAAACATATAAAAGGCTCATCTGTATAGGTATGTGGTCCTCGGTGTTCCCTCTGATCCTGTGGTGGTGACGCTGCAGGGATGCTGGGCTGCAGAAGGTGGATTACCAGCCGGGAGCTCCTTCTGTGGCCCCTAGTCTCTTCCTGATGGCCACAGGTGGCGCTTCCTTCTCTACCCCTCACTCAAGTCACCGCCGTCTGCCTACATGATCAGCGTGTCATGCAGACAGACACCGGCCAGCGTGTGATATTACTATTCGGCGGCCATTCCACTGTTCAAAAGCCGCGCCTCCTTCTCCTCTGTGATAGGCATAAAACTCCATTTCCCAGCAGTCAGTTACAGCCTATCACAGACATTCTCTCATCCTCGTCCGTGGTACGAGGATGAGAGAATGTCCGTGATAGGCTGACCACTGACTGCTGGGAAATGGAGTGTTCTGCCTATCACAGACGAGGAGGAGGCGCGGCTTTTGAACAGTAGAATGGCCGCTGAATGGTATTATCACACGCTGATCGGTGCAGAGCGGCACATGGAGGCATGCACAAGACACAGGTAGGATGCACACATATGCAGGGACACATGCACAGGACACAGGTAAGATGCACACATACACAGGGACACATGCACAGGACACAGGGAGGCATGCAGCTGCAGATGGGAATTGTTGACCCTCTTTTTCCACTTACAGTAGCTGCTGCATTTCTCACCCTCGTCTTATACTCGGGTCAATATGTTTTTCCCAGTTTTTTGTGGTAAATTAGGGGCCTCGACCTATACTTGAGTATATACGGTAAATATATTTTGTGCAAAACCTCTTTCATATGAAGAATTTATTAATATGCATTATGCTATGCTCTTTGTGAGCTCATGGGAAAGACTATATGCTGGGCACAGCATAGACACATACACTATATTGGCAAAAGTATTGGGACGCCTGTCTTTACACACATGCATGAACTTTAATGGCATCCCAGTCTTAGTCCGTAGGGTTTAATATTCAGTTGGCCCACCCCTTACAGCTATAACAGCTTCAACTTTTCTGGGAAGGCTGTCCACAAGGTTTAGGAGTGTGTCTATGGGAATATTTGACCATTTTTCCAGAAGCGCATTTGGGATGTCAGGCACTGATGTGGACAAGAAGGCCTTGCTCGCAGTCTCTGCTCTAATTTATCCCAATGGTGTTCTATCAGGTTGAAGTTTGGACTCTGCGCTGGCCAGTCAAGTTCCTCCACCCCAAATTTACTCATTCATGTCGTAGCCTCCCTGACGGTAATCCCGAGTGTGGCTCGGGGTTAAATTTCAGTCCCATTAGCGGTAACCCCGAGCCACACTCGGGATTACATTGCAGGATCCTGGTGCAGCTTTACTTACCTTGTCCCCAGGATCCTGCGATGTCCCCCGCAGTGTCCGTGGGCTGTGTCTCCTCCAAAGCCTTTCTGTGCCAGGCTCCGTTCCTTGCGAGCGGCGCAACGCACGGGGCGGAGCCTGGTGGCAAATTAAAAAAATGTAAAAATCATAACACATACAATACTGTAATCTTACAGATTACAGTACTGTATGAAATCATTTCACATCCATTTTGTTCCCAGTGCTTTGGCCCATGCCCTGCATGCAGTTTTATATGATATATACTGTTCTTTCTGCCTGGAAACTGGAGATTGTCCAAAGCAACCAAAAAGTGTCCCTTTATGTCAAAAGTAGCTTTAGATCAGCTAGAAAACAGTGATAGTAAATTAGAACACTTGCAGAATTGAGCGATAATGAATCGTGGGGAAATTTATTTTATTATTATATTATTTTTTTTTAATTATTTATATTTATTTATTATATTATAATTTATGTTTTTGTGTTTCAAACTTCATCATACCCGGGATATCTATTAGACTCTTGTTTGGACAGATTTAAGTGTGTTATTGTTAAGAATTACAGGCCTACAATATAAAACGCCAAATGTCCATGCAAAATAATTGTACCGCTTTCAGCACCTAAAATCTGAAATAATCCAGGGAGGTTAATGGACCTTGAAGAGTTGAAGCTGTTATAGCTGTAAAGGGTGGGCCAACTGAATATTGAACCCTACAGACTTATGCCCCGTACACATAATCGGATTTTCCGACAACAAAACCGTGGATTATTTTTTACGAAGGATGTTGACTCAAACTTGTCTTGCATACACACGGTCACACAAATGTTGGTCAAAAATCCCGAACGTGAGAACAGGGGCATCCCCCTGATGAAGATATTGAACAATATTTCACTTGTATCAACACGCGTAGGGGAGGGGACTGGATGGCGCAGGAGGCAGCTGGTCTGTCATATGGAGTAGGAGAATACAATCTCATCCACGGCTTGGCGCCATTAAGGCATGCTATAGAGTGGTGCACTAACGCACCAGACCCATGTGAGTACCCTATAATAGGACTTTGTTTGCATAAAAAAAAATCTTTTAAAACGTTATTACACTATGGAAGTCTCTTTTTGATATTTATATATGAGGATGCAACATCTTTGAGCAGTATTTGGACCTTGCAAATTGACCTGGAATCCATTTTAACGATTCAAAAGCGTGTACTGACCAAACTTAATTGTGAGGTCACATGCGCTGAGGTGAGCGGCCATGGGGGGCACCTGAGTGTAATCACTACTGAAGATCGCTATATTCACAGTCACCTATCAAGTTTATTATTTTTAGATTAAGAACGCTGAAAACTGACCCTGGATGGTCAGAGTTTCACGAACCTATATACACCTGAGCACTTTATGGATCACTTTTGTATCAATATTAATATTTTATGAAATGTATATTCACGCTATATGATGTTGTAAGCTGTATGACGACAACAGTCGCTTATATATATATTTTATATTGTTGGAATTTATAGGCACATCACTTTAGTTAACAATTTTGTTTTTTAGGTTCTTTGCTGCAGGTTCATCAGATCATTAAGGGGATAGCGCATTTTTATCTGTGATTCTCACACGTTAGTATGGGACGTGATAAGTGCTAGCAGCTGTCATCATACTATTATAAGATAGGGGATCTTTGATTTGGTAGCTCGCAAGACCTTTACTACTATTTTGACGTACAACACGTACGACGAGCTGAGAAGAAGGAAGTTCAATAGCCAGTGCAGCTCCTTCTGCTTGATTCAGAGCATGCGTGAACTTTTGTGCAACGGACTTGTGTACACACAATCTGACGTTTTGTTGTCGGAAAATTTGAGAGCCTGCTCTCAAACATTTGTGTGCGGAAATGCTGACAGCAAATGTTCGATGGAGCATACACATGATCAAACTTTCCGACAACAAGCTCACATCGAACATTTCCCATCGGAAAATCCAATCGTGTGTACGCGGCATAAGACTGGGATGCTATTAAAGTTCATGTGCGTGTTAAGGCAGGCTTCCCAATACTTTTGGTAATGTAGTGTATTTTGAGCAATAAACCAAATAAGAAATGTGCTTTAAAGTGGTGCATCAAATCAGATTTTAAAATGTATCTAAATCCAAGAACAATAATGAAATACATTACAGCTTACTAGACCTTAGATATGGTGGCTGAATTTTTTTTATTTTTTAATGTTTTTCTCCTTATTTTTACCCGGTTATCCAGCAAATGTCAAATACAGACAGGACATTCTATTTGGTAAGACGTATAGAGAAGACATTGCAGGATCTGGTGACAGAGGAGCACGGTTCACAGACCGGACTCTCCATTTCCAATCAAGGACATTACGGAGGATTTCTGCTGCGTTTGGAGTGCTTCAGGAGGACGGAGGCTTGTCAGACCCTACAGAGGACTAAATCTGCTGGCGCATTAGACCTTGCTCTTTAGGGGGTTCACCAGTTCTGGTAAGGGTCCCCACATACCGAATGGCGTCTGGTCTTTTGATCCTCTTGTCTCATCCTTTTTCTCTTCTTGGGTGAAGGTTGAAGAATATTTGGATTTTTACCACATTTTTGGAATCACACTGTTTTTTTCATTTTTCTGCTACAGACTCAATTATTATTATTTTCACTGTTGATGAAGAGTTTCTTCATATGGACATTCATACACAGATTCTGCACGTTTTGTTCTCTTTAAATTTGTTTTTTGTTTTTAATTGTGCACTTTTGTGTTTTTTCATTTGTCACTTAGGATCACTTTTGTTATAAGCGCAACATATTTGTATACACATATCCAGCAAATAATACACTTTTTGCAATATAGTGTATGTGTGTGCATTCGGCAAATTCAAAACCTCACTCTGCTGAAAACAATACTACAGCAATCCATAGAGGATCTCTAATTTACTTAAACCCCATGTGTTTATTGTTACCATTTTTTACAAATGTACACAGTGCATTTAGTATTGGAAATGCAAAGGAAAGACTTAGATTAACAGTAGGCTTTTCTATCATTTTAACATAATTTCTAGTTTTCTTACCCATTGCTGAAAACACAATTGGGTTAAAACAGCTCAATAGCTCAAGCTTACATTTTAACACATAAGTGAATGAGTTATGCCCCGTACACACGGTCGGACATTGATCGGACATTCCGACAACAAAATCCTAGGATTTTTTCCGACGGATGTTGGCTCAAACTTGTCTTGCATACACACGGTCTCACAAAATTGTCAGAAAATCCGATCATTTTGAACGCGGTGACGTAAAACACGTACATCGGGACTATAAATGGGGCAGTAGCCAATAGCTTTCATCTCTCTTATTCTGAGCATGCGTGGCACTTTGTGCGTCGGATTTGTGTACACACGATCGGAAATTCCGACAACGGATTTTGTTGTCGGAAAATTTTATAGCCTGCTCTCCAACTTTGTGTGTCGGAAAATCCGATGGAAAATGTGTGATGGAGCCTACACACGGTCGGAATTTCCAAAAACAAGGTCCTATCACATATTTTCCGTTGGAAAATCCAACCGTGTGTACGGGGCATATGAGTGGTGGCTCATCGCAGTGATCCATACTTTAGATGTATGGGATCTGATTCTTGAAAGGTCATTATCACAATTTGTATTGGTTTTTTCATAAAAAATTTGGCAACATCTTCCTATTTTATAAAAATAAAATTATTCTCAATTATTACTTTTTTTTGGGTTAAGGGAGGGACTATGTTTTATTGACTATGTTTTACGTTGTGAACATAAGGGTGACCACTGCAAGTCAGTCAGCTTGGTCTGCATGTTAACATGGATAAACATATACTGTACATAATGACATGTTAAATAAAAATGAATAAACTGATTAATAGACTTGTGCACAACGGAAAGTTTCATTTAAGCTACTTTCACACTGGGGCGGATGGGCATCGGCGGTAAAGTGGCGCCATTTTTAGTATTGCTTTACCGTCATTTTAGAGGCACTATTCGGCCACTAGCAGGGCGGTTTTAACTTCTGCTAGTGGGCGAAAAAGGGTTAAAACCGCCTGCAAATCGCCGCTCCTACAGTGCTGCAAAGATGCTGCTTGCAGGACTTTTTTTACTGTCCTGCAAGCGCACCGCTCCAGTGTGAAAGCACTCGGGATTTGTCATTGCGTGTGTTAACGCATTCAATAAACAAACGACTTTCCAAACTACGAATCATTATCACGAATATGTATACATTCTGACGTCATGTGCCTAAAAGACAGCAGTTGGCGGAAGCCCTCCCATGGAGGCGGAGTATTTTTTTTTTTGTTTTTCGGGTCCGTTGGGCGGCGTGATTGACGATGGATGTACATCGCGGGACACTTTTTTGTTTTTCTTTTTTAATAAAGGAATTGTCAAAAAACGTGTATTGTGGTTTTTACTTTTTTGGTGAATGGGTAGGGGTACGATGTACCCATTCACATGGGAGGTGGGATTTGGGGGCCCCCTTATTAAAGGGGGCTTCCAGATTCTGATAAGCCCCCACCCACAGACCCCCACGACCACCGGGCAAGGGGTGTGGGCACGATGCCCTTGTCCCCATCAATATGAGGACAAGGTGCTTTGGGAAACCCCAAAACACCCTCCCCATGTTGAGGGCAAGCGACCTGGTATGGTTCAGGAGGGGGGGCACTCGCTTGTCCCTCCCCCCTTCCCTGGCCTGCTGCTTGCTCGGATAGGGGTCTGGTATGAATTTTAAGGGGGGACATCACGCAATTTAAAAAAAAAAAATTGGTGTGGAGTTCCCCTTAATATCCAAACCAGACCCGAAGGGCCTGGTATGGACTGGGGAAACCCACGCAGGTTTTTTCCTTGATTTTTATCTATATTACTGGGATCCGGCAATACATTTTACAAGCAATTTTAAATGACATTTTTTCCTTTAGAAATGTAATTTTGCTGTGGCACAGTAAAACACATCAGACAGATGTTCCACTTTACAGGCAGACTAAGGGGACCCCCCAGGCACGATATTTGAAGGAATATTTCATTTTTATTGTTTCACTTTAAGCATTATTAAAATCACTGCTCCTGAAAAAACAGTAATTTTAAAAACTTTTTTTCACATTGATACATGTCCCCTGAGGCAGTACCCGGGTCCCCATACACTTTTTATGGCAATAACTTGCAAAGCCTTTAAAATTAGTACTTTTGATTTTTCATGTTTGTGTCCTATAGGCTTTAATAGGGTTCGCAATGAATCATGTCAAATTCATTCATTATTTTTGCTATAATTTCTTTTGTATTCGTTGAAATTCGTTATTTTTTCATTATTCGGCTGGATTTTGATTCGTTACGAAACAGATTGCACATGTCTACTGATTACCTATAATTTAGGTATTAACAGTATTAATAACAGCATGTAATTAACCAAATACCATATACAATATTTTTAATTTTAGTGGCCATTACCAAAGTTAGTATAATAAAATGTGCACCTTTGTGGAGAAAAATAGAGGGCTGACAAAATAAATTGCTTTTTAGTTGCAGGAACAGATCATTTATTTTCAAGCTTAATAAAAGTTGCACTTTTTGAAAAATGTTTATGACATTTTTTTCCAGTCTCAGTCTAAGAAAAGCTGTATGCAGAACCTGTTTTTAAAATAAACCTTTCTGTTTGATTAAAAGGAGCTGACATTCTATTTTTCAAACACAGTGCAATTAAAGCTGCCTGTCTGAGAAAAAAGAGACCTGTTTTGACAATACATAATTTTTTCATGTTAAAGTGCTGGCAATCTCTACAATCTACAGTCAGCGTTTTACAACCGTATTATGTTAAGAAAATAAAAACACATCACTTGTGCGCTTCAAAGACAATGGATTGATTTACTACAGGAGCAGAGTATGCTCACCAAAGCTGCTGTAATCACAGACATTGTGTGCACATCACATGCGATGTCTGTGCAATGCGAATTCAGCCATACAAACTGTATAGCTGGAATTGGATCGCATTCGCACCAAAATGGTGCAGGACCCTTCTTTTGATCCACGCTGGAATCGGATCGCATGGGTGTTCACACCCATGCAATCCAATTCCTGTACCATTTCACAGTTCACACTGAGATCTGCAAACCGATTTGGGGGTGTTGTTAACTTTACATTGACACCCGTAGCGGTCCGCAGATGTCAGAGTGAACCACCTGTGAGTCAGGTGCGATGCAGGAACCCGCACAGGAACCGCAGGGTTTCCCGCATCACACCAGTGTGAGCTGATCCTAAAGCAGGCCATAGATGGATCTTTTTTTTTTTTAATTCAGCCAGCCACCCACACAAGTGTGGTTTGATTTACTAAAACCAGAGAATGCAAAATCTGGTGCAGCTCTGCATAAAAACCAATCAGCTTGCCCAGGTTTTTTTTATTGTGTCAAAGCTAATCCAAAATTAATCCAGCTATGGCCAGCTTTAGCCTAGTAAATAAGGTGAAGCTGTGCTGATGTTAAATTCCCAGTCATCTTAAAAGGAAATTGGAAAAAATAATTGATTTTTGCTTGCATAAGATTAAATAATTGAAGTAAATGCAGATTTACCACATTCACTAAGCTAACTGAAATTATACGTTACAAAGTGAACATCCTTTATTTGTTAAATCAGCCCTAGTGTAACAAAAGCTATGTTTTTTTTTTTTTTTGGGGGGGGGGGGGATTGATTTTGTTGTCAATACAGGTTGTTTCAGTTCCAAGAGCTTACACTCTATTTCTATAAACAGCAAAGTCTATTTTCATACTCATAGTTACAATACCGATTAGCATTGTTGTAGCAATATAAAATGAGGCTTATTGCTAGAATGCCTTGCTGGTTTCATCAGCCGGCAATCTATTACCCTGTCATACAGAATAAACTGCTCAGTACTCCTTGAGTTAAAAACTGGAACTTGTGTGTGTATAATGCTTCCTGGAAAAGGTTGAATTTTCATTTTCAGACTGATTGTTGCTACTCGAAATGGCACAAGAAAAAAGGATTTGGATGTGGACGTGGAGAGGTAATGCCGTACAGAATCACAATATTCAAGGGGGTGAGAAAGTGACAGAAACAGTAAGCAGGCTGGTATCTGAAGCGCATGGCAGCCGTTTCCTTATTATTTCACAAGAGATTGTCAAGTACATGACTCAGTCCTGAAACCTTACCAGACATGTTTTTGCATAACAGAAAAATATATAATAGTTTTATAATTTCTTGTAAATTTTGTGTTCTTCTCTCATGTACCATCAGAAAAAAGAAAAAAAAAAACATTCTAACCCCCAGCTCTAGGGTCCTGCTTCATTAGAGTTTCCAATTTCTAATTAAACAGCCATTAAAATGTCTCAAGGCATGTTGTAGATCAGTAAATTCATAGGGCAGAGTAAAGCCCTGTACACACGATCGGATTTTCCGACGGGAAATGTTGGATATCAGGCTGTTGGCGGATGTTGGCTAGCGTGATTTCAAATTCTCTGCCAACAAATGTGTGTTGTCAGAATTTCCAATCGTGTGTACAAGTCTGTCGGACAAAAGTTGAAAGTACAAACACGCATGCTCGGAAGCAGAAGCGGTCGGTCTTGTAAACTAGAGTTTGTAATGGAGAATTAACATTTGTGACTTATGAAATCTCCACAATTCTCTCCTTCTTTAATGGGATAATAATGAAGCTGCTTTGCTGGAGATACTGATGGAGTTATTGCAAACAAATTTTCAAAGGATTTTCTTTTCTAGTGATATCAAGAATAATATTATTATGTTTTTTTTTATTTGTGCAAGTTACCACAACACCATTATCCCCTAGTTTATAAGATCAAAAATACAACTATGTTGCTGTCGCTTGTCAATTTTAAATTGTATTTTTTTTAAATGTAACTGCCTACTCCCAAACTGTCATTTGAAGTAAAACGCATAGCCAAGTATTATTCTACACAATGTTTTTATTGTGCATTAAAAAAAATAAAATAAAATTAGACATGCTATCTGCCAATAGAACTTAACCAAAAAGTGCATTCTATGCATCCAAGAATATAGAAAATATACCAAATCAAATCATTATACAACCAAAAAAATAATGTCAAAGCAATAACTCCAAGGCCAATTTCCTACAACAAAAATTTGAGAGCTGGTTCTCATATTTTCCGACAACAAAATCCATTGTTGTAAATTCCGATTGTGTGTACACAATTCTGACGCACAAAATTCCAAGCATGCTTGGAATCAAGCAGAAGAGCAGCACTGGCTATTGAACTTCATTTTTGTCGGCTCGTCGTATGTGTTGTACATCACCGCGTTCTTGGCGATCTGAGTTTCGGACAACATTTGTGAGACCATGTGTATGCAAGACAAGTTTGAGCCAACATCCATCAGAAATAGATCCAGGATTTTTTTGTCGGAATGTCCGATCGTCTGTACGCGGCATTACTCTGGTGGAGTTATATATATATCTATATATAGATATATAGATAGATATAGATATATATCTATATCTATCTATATATCTATATATAGATATATAGATATATATCTATATATCGATATATAGATATATAGATATATATCTATATATCGAT
This sequence comes from Aquarana catesbeiana, assembly GCF_042186555.1. Lineage (NCBI taxonomy): Eukaryota > Metazoa > Chordata > Amphibia > Anura > Ranidae > Aquarana > Aquarana catesbeiana. The sequence continues at coordinate 357,467,477 of NC_133326.1, forward strand.
ATATAGATATATATCTATATATCTATATATCTATATCTATATATATAGATATATATGGGGGATGGTCATACAAGTGATGTGGAATATTTTAATGTAGACAATGGTTTTTAATGTGTCTTTGACTAAATGTGCTTCATTGTTAAACTTGTGATATCATTTGATAGACTTGTGATTTGTGATTTTTTTCAATACATATAAACCGTATTTGCTAATATAATCATTGCATCCATATTCCAGGTTTTGTTCTTTGATATAGTCACCAACAAATGCCCAAAGAGTGACTTGGTACAAATGGTAATATTGACAAAAGGATCCCTTGTTGCTGGGAGAGAACTGCGCTGACTGCAGGCAGAGGGCCGCTAGCCTGGTTCAGCATGGAGGGCACTGCAGGTGTCTGCAGAGTAATGCCTTGGTCCGAATCACAACCCCAAACTTCCTGTTTGGAGTTTGCATGTTCTCCCTGTGCCTACGTGGGTTTCCTCCGGGTGCTCCGGTTTCCTCCCACACCGTAAAGACATGCTGGTAGGTTAATTGGCTCCTGTCTAAACTGGCCCTAGTATGTTTAAACGTGTGTTAGGGACCTTAGATTGTGGGCCCCTTGAGGGTAAGGGGCTGATATGAATGTACAATGTAAACATATATGTTTAAAGCACTGCGTAAATTGATGGTGCTATATACAGTATTTCACAAAAGTGAATACACCCCTCACATTTTTGTAAATATTTTATTAGAGCTTTTCATGTGACAAAGAAATGACACTTTGCTACAATGTAAAGTAGTGAGTGCACAGCTTGTACAGCGTGTAAATTTACTGTCCCTTCAAAATAACTCAACTCACAGCCATTAATGTCTAAACCGCTGGCAACAAAAGTGAGTACACCCCTAAGTGAAAATGTCCAAATTGGGCCCAATTAGCCATTTTCCCTCCCTGGTGTCATGTGACTCATTAGTGTTACAAGGTGTCAGGTGTGAATGGGGAGCAGGTGTGTTAAATATGGTGTTATAGCCCTCAGTCTCTCATACTGGTCACTGGAAGTTTAACATGGCACCTCATAGCAAAGAACTCTCTGAGGATCTGAAAAAAAAAGAATTGTTGCTCTACATAAAGATGGCCTAGGCTATAAGAAGATTGCTAAGATCCTGAAACTGAGCTGCAACACGGTGACCAAGACCATACAGTGATTTAACAGGACAGGTTCCACTCAGAACAGGCCTCGTCATGGTCGACCAAAGTAGTTGAGTGCACATGCTCAGCGTCATATTCAGAGGTTGTCTTTGGGAAATAGACATATGAGTGCTGCCAGCATTGCTGCAGAGGTTGAAGGGATGGGGGGTCAGCCTGTCAGTGCTCAGACCATACACCGCGCACTGCATCAAATTGGTCTGCATGACTGTCATCCCAGAAGGAAGCCTCTTCTAAAGATGATGAACAAGAAAGCCCACAAACAGTTTGCTGAAGACAAGCAGACTAAGAACATGTATTACTGGAACCATGTCCTGTGGTATGTTGAGACCAAGATAAACGTATTTGGTTCAGATGGTGTCAAGCGTGTGTGGCAGCAACCAGTTGAGGAGTACAACGACAAGTGTGTCTTGCCTACAGTCAAGCATGGTGGTGGGAGTGTTATGGTCTGGGACTGCATGAGTGCTGCTGGCACTGGGGAGCTACAGTTCATTGAGGGAACCATGAATGCCAACTTGTACTGTGACATACTGAAGCAGAGCATGATCCCCTGCCTTCGGAGACTGGGCCGCAGGGCAGTATTCCAACATGATAACAACCCCAAACACACCTCCAAGATGACCACTGCCTTGCTAAAGAAGCTGAGGGTAAAGGTGATGGACTGGCCAAGCATGTCTCCTGACCTAAAACCTATTGAGCATCTGTGGGGCATCCTCAAACAGAAGGTGGAGGAGCACAAGGTCTCTAACATAATAATGGTGGCCACACAAAATATTGACACTTTGGGCCCAATTTGGACATTTTCACTTAGGGGTGTACTCACGTTTGTTGCCAGCAGTTTAGACATTAATCGATGTGTGAGGGGAAAGCAAATTTACACTGTTATACAAGCTGTACACTCACTACTTTACATTGTAGCAAAGTGTCATTTCTTCAGTGTTGTCACATGAAAAGCTCTAATAAAATATTTACAAAAATGTGAGGGGTGTACTCACTTTTGTGAGATACTGTAAGTACCTGCAAAACATTCTAACAAAAATAAATCTCTGCACAGTTCTCTGAGGCACTGTTAACACAATGGCAGCATGCTCTGGCACACACTGTCACTCTGGGGTAGATTTACTAAAACTGGAGCATGCAAAAGATGGTGTAGCCAATCAGCTTGTTCAATTAAAGTGTTTGTTAACCTAAAAAAAAAATTGGATCCTTCTCTTTTAAAGCCTATTGTGCAGCACAATGCTTGTGCTGTATTATTTGGCTTCCTGTAACATCTAAAAAACCTGGCTTATCTTGCCAGTTTCTGCCCTCCCCCCTGTAAACTGACCACGTTGAATCATGGCTGCTGAGCCCTGATACCATTGTCAGTTTACATGCCTCTGTCATCTGCAGCCTGCACTCCTGTGTCTGTGTCATCCTCTGTCCTCTTCCCCCTCCCCTCCCTGCCTGTCAGCTCCCCGATCCTTCCCTCCTGCTCTAAAAAGAACAGTGTTTTCCTTCTATAGTTCTGTCTGTTATTTAACAGTAAGCTCCGCAGTGGACAAAAATATGCTGTATAATAGCTTATTTCAGAGCTCCGTTCGGCGTTCACGTGACTGCCCAAAGGTCTTCTCTTCGTCATGACTGACATCAGCAGGGGTTTCCCAGCAACTCCTCCTGCAGCTATCACATCAGAAGAGGTGTCAAGTTCTCACGTTCCTGACTGATGAGCCCGATAGTGCCGAGGAAGGCCTTCCTTACGTATCTGACTTGCGGCCCCTGGTAGAGCAGACAGGTGGCACGGGAGTGCAGAATGGTATGAATGCCTGGCAGGATCAACAGCAGATGGGTCAGATGGCCAGCACAGCAGATAGGACCAGCAGGCAGGTGAGCAGACTGGATGGATCAGCAGACAGGTGAGCAAACTGGATGGATCAGCAGACAGGTAAGCAGACTGGATGGATCAGCAGGCAGGTGAGCAGACTGGATGGATCAGCAAACAGGTAAGCAGACTGGATGGATCAGCAGACAGGTGAGCAGACTGGATGGATCAGCAGACAGGTAAGCAGACTGGGACTGAAGCTGGATGGCTGCAGTAGGTAAGTATAGCAGACTGGAGGAGAGTCTTGGAACGTCAGGCGGGTCGATAATCAGGCTGGCAACAAAGGTACAAGAGGAGCAGAAGGAATCGTCAAACAAGCCAAGGGTCAGATGCAGGCTGATAACAGGAACAGTCTCAAAACAAGCCGGTCAAACAGGAGCAGATATCAGATCTTCAGGAAACACATACACAGAGCTACAGATCAAACAGCAAGGACACAGCTGCTGAGGTGTTTAAATAAGGCAGCCTGTTGTCAATCACTGAAATCAGCCTGGACTAAGTTAACCCTTAGGTGGCAGATCCATGACAAGAGGAGACCAGCGGGCAAGCAGCTGAGCGCCAAATGGCGGTCTGAAATAAGGTATTATACAGCAATTTTTTAAAAATGACATCCACTGCAGAGCTTACTGTTATATAACAGACTGAATTAGAATAGGAAAAAAATTCACTTAACAAACACTTTAAGCTTTGACAAGGAAACTGATTGGTTTCTATGCAGCCCTGCCTCAGATTTTGCATTCTCCAGCTTTAGTAAATCAACCCATATGTCGAGAGAGTAGTATGGGACTGCAGGACAGGTTATTGACAGAATTATTTTTCTTTACAGAGAGCCCCGCTAGAATATTAGGGAATTTAAGGAATAATTTACAGCCAGCCACTGACCTCCAGTGCTGGTATATTTTTTACAGACACCAATGCTGTGTGGATGGTTATTTTTCCCCCTAGCCACTGATCATCAATGCTGGAGGGAGAGTATTGTTCTAGCCTACTACTGACCACCAATATAGGGAGTGTAATTGTTTCAGTGAGTCACTGACCACCAATGCTGGGAGGGCTTATTGTTCCAGCCAACAAAAGACCAATAATACTGGGGGTGTAGCTTTTACAAGCAGAGACTGAGCAACAATGCAGGGGGTGGGGTTTATTACAGCAAACCACTGACCACCAATGCTGAGGGGGGAATATTTACAGCCAGTCATTTACCATCATTGCTGAGCAGGGAATATTTAGAGCCAGCCGCTGACCATCAATGCTATGGAGGGTTATTGTCCCAATAGTTGCTGATTATAAGTTCATCTTTAAGATTGAAAAGAGTGAAAGTCATATGTGATAGAAGAGACCTGGGCCACACCACCATTCAGAGTGGCACAATGTGCATTCTGCATCTTTCCTGAAAATTGTGTAGGTGGCTAGAGTGTAGCATGGTTCTCCCTTGCTGCGGGTCACCGGGGGCTTAACTTTTTTACACACAAGCCCAATAAATTCAGAAAATGCATATGCTGTAAATTAATACAAAACAGATTATGAAAGCTGCACAAACACAAACTCTTTAGAGCAATGTCTATGTGACTCAGTTAGGGTAGGCTGCATAGCATAGTCTCTATAACTTTCTAACAACAGACTGTCTAGCTGAGAATTACTATCTTAGTAAATCAGTTTAGAACACAAACAGCTGGAGGGATCCAAGGCCCATGTACTGTATACAGTGCCATCCCACTTGAACTGGAGTACAAGCGGTCCCCTAGTTACAAACATCCTACTTACAAACGGAAGACAACAGGAAGTGAGAGGAAATCTACCCCTAGGAAGTAAAATTCACAAACATACAAATATACAGGTATAGGTGCAAGAGCTAAGGCTCATATATCTCCCAATATACAACACTTATGTCATTAGATACACATTCTCATATGATCCATGTAAAAGAAGGAAGGGAGTATGTTAGTGAAATTGGGGATAATGTCCAGTGATTCTTAGGGCTGCTGTCATAGGAGAACAGAAACCAGGTTCAAAACTGCAGAAAAAGACAAGGAGAGAGGCGCCTCTAACAGTAGACATTTGAAATCACTTTAATTGGCATGTAGTTTATGTACTCACATTTAGAAGAAGTGTTATGAGCATTTCAATCCCAATAAGTCTAGGTGGCCACTCCTGCAGACTGCTCCCTCTGTCCGTATTGCTCTGGCGATGTCTGGGAGAGTGTTCCCAGCTGCTGTGGAGGAACTCGAAGGTCAGAATGAGGCTTGAAACTCAGGGCAGGGATGGCAACAGGGAGATGGCATCACCAGTAGTGGACGCATTTCATGAGCATGCGCGCTGTGATCGTATGGCAAGCCGTGCTCCTTTTTCAACAGACTTCAGGGAAATTCACTCTGTAAGAGTTATTATGGGAAACATTATGCTTTATTACCAAGGCTTGTTTCCACAACAACCCACAATTTTCAAAATCCAGTTGTCATTGGGACAGAGAGTGAGGTGAAATCTTCTGTACAGGAGCACAGACAGCAAAACAAACATTACATGGGTGTTAACCCTTCCCTATGCTATCCAAAAGCTTAAAAATCATTTTTTTGGCTGGAGCTACACTTAAAAAATGTACATGTTACAACTTACAAACAGATTCAACTTAAGAACAAACCTACAGACCCTATCTTGTTTGTATCCTGGGGAACCACCTGTACTCACTTAACAGTTGGGGAGATGTTCCCCACAGTAGCTGGGTCTTCCTGAGAGGATGAATGCCTTTTAGACTCTTGCTCTCTGCATACTGGTTCTGACTGTGAAAGGCAGCTCATCTGGCTACAGACAACTTGTCCAGATACCCAGAGAGTTGTGGGAAATAGAGTTAAAAAGGCCTGCATCTGAGCATAGTGTGTAAATGAACATTCTTCTATCGCACTGCTAAGTGATGTAAAGTTTTGCCGCTGTTTTGGGTATCCTGTACACCTAACATTTTCTCTCGATGCATTTGAGCCAATAAATTTAGCAAAAAGAAGCTCATAGGGCTTGAAGTCTGATCACCACTGCAGGGTCAGTGAGCACAGGGCAGGTCGCCAGTAAGAAGGCTAGGAGGGCCCATGAAAAAAACAGCAGCACCTTCGAGGGTCATTGCTGCATCTTCCTTATTTTATCCAAAACTAAATAGAAAAGTTTTGGCTGTACATACCTTTAAAGATAAAGGTTGCATTAGCTGGTATGTGTGAATAGCTTATCTAGTTGTACCAACAGCAGTGTCTGCTCCTCAGTCTCTGCTAGATCTTGTAAAGTATGACATCAGTATAGTATATAGTAAAAGCTGTATAGTAACTGTGGCTCTAGCATTTCAATAAAAGGACATAGTACAACAAAAATGCTAATAAAGGTCGGAATCAACTGTAATGTGGTTGAATTACAATGCAATTTTTTTGAAGAAGCCTTTATGCTTTACAATCTCTTTACAAGATAATTGCTTTAAAGTTTTACAGAGCTTAGTTTTTATGAGTTGTTTTTTACTTGATGTGTAGAGTTGACTCACATGGCTGGAAGGGCAGGCTGAGATGCATTAAAGGCTGGTCTTAAATCACTTAGCTGTTAGGAAGTTGCAGTAATCAAAGCTCATTTGGTTTTACTTAATCTATGACACAGTGGCTACTGTTGCTTGTTTGAGGCTGTCCCTGTACGTTCTGCATTCGGTGCTCTAGTAAAAAACAGTTAAAATGTCAGTTAATCTGCAATTTGTTATATCAATCCAATGAGAAATTCAGAACTGTCTAGAAAAGGGAAATATTAACAGTAATACCATATTAAAATGTAAATCTAAGTAAGGAATACAATTAAGCAATCCAGTAATGCTGTTTCTATGTTAAAATCAGAAGTTCATTAAAGCGGACCTACGGTCATTTTTTCAACATCCCGTCTGATAGAACTACTCTGAAATTTGTTTGCCATTATATAGGTATTTCTTTTAAATCCATCCAGGAACAAGAAGGATGACAGTTGCAGCAATGACACTTACTCTGAGAGTAATGAAAAAATAACCAATTTTTACCAGTTATGTTACTTTAATTTGCTCATGATCAGTGCTTGAGCTGTCAATCTGGCTGTAGCATTTCTACTTTGTATATCTGATGGATATACTCACCTTATCCTTAACAGCCTTTACAGTGAAAGAAGGAAGCTGACATATCTATACGAAGGAGAAAAATGTTCTACTATATATGGTGTCCACCTCCTGCCGAGCAGACTGAAAGTCTGGTGTTCTGACAAATGCTCGAACAATTGAAGTTTGGCCCAAACCTGTGTTCAGACTGAACCGGGAGGTCAAACCTAATAACCATATGGGGAAGCCAATAATGTTAAAGACTGTCTTTGCCGGTTGGGGCGATTCATGCTTACTATTGGTTCTGATGGCCATTGTCTCTTTTGGGAAATCCCAATTGTTTAATTAGTCACAGGAACAGGAGGTGAGGAACAATCTTCCCATAGGAGGTACCTGTTTTGGTGACAACCAGAAGAGAATACCCTCACTTAGTAGAGATCTTCTTTTACTTTCTGCTGTGTCTCTAGGACAGGATGTAGAGAAAAATCTCCCTAACAAGACAAAGACTCCCTACTTTTTGAAGACTAAAAAAATGGGTTGAAAGTTGTGTTGTGATTTTAAAAAATCAAAAATAACAAACATTTTCTACTTACCTGCTCTGTGCAATGGTTTTTCACAGAGAGCAGCCCCGCTCCTCCTCTTTTTGGGTCCCCCGCTGGAGGTCCTGACTCCTCCCCCATGCCGAGCACTTCAACAGCAAGCCTTGCTCCTGTGAATGGACATTGTCATTGTCAGACACCCGGAAGAGCCGCTGCTCTCTTTCACATCGCTGGATCGCTGGCTGGGACTGGGTAAGTATAGGGGGGGGCTGGGGGGGTTTCATGTATAATCCCTCCTCCGCCAAATGATTTGAACCAGTGCATAACGCAAGGTCCATAAAGACATGGATATAAATATATATATATATAAATAAAATAAATGGGCATCGCTGCCAAAGCGCCTGCAAAGAGATTCAGCTGTGGCGCTTTTCGGGTGCATTTAACCCTTTCTTTGGTTGCTAGTGGGGGTTAAAAGCAGCCCTAGCAGCCAAAAAGTGCAGCTAGAACGGCGGTAAAGCACCACTAAAACTTTACTGCTAATGCGGCCGCACTGTGAGTGTGAAAGGGGTCTAAGGATACCTGCATTGTTAGTGCATACATTTTATTATGTTTTAAGGGTGCTAGTCTGCACTCTCTACGTTACTCCTGACCCTTGCACTGGGTGTTAGGCATTTATTACCTAGAGTAGAGCAGGATCGGGTTTTATTTAACCATACCCCTTTAAGCCCTTACCTCTGGTACAACAATTTGGCCACAACTACCACACTACACACACACCACATCATTGTGGCCTATGGGTGCCTCAGGTCTTTCGCACACCTAGCAATGCCTCTGTTGAGGGGGGTGACTTCATTGCCACTCCCATCAGAAGACGCAAATGCCTTAATAGCTGCTGGAGAGAGGATTTTGCTCTCTCCAATAGCATGCTACTGAGGGCAGGAGAGAGAGGACACCCTCTGTCTCAACGTGGTGGCACTGGGAGTGAGGGCAGATTTCCCTTCTTTTTTTGCCCACTTCCTGTCCCTGGGACAGTTGTCATGGGGGTACGAAGGTGCATACAGCAACAAAATCATTATCAGACATTTTAACTCTTCTTCACTTTGCTGAAAATGTGATTCTGGTTTTGTCTTTTGTTCCCTGTTGAAGAGATATTCCATCATTACCTGTCCTTAAAGGGAAAACACCCTAATAAGGGGGCAGACAGCAATAAAAACCTTTACTTACTACAGTATATCCAAAACAAAAAGGTCTTTTTACATTGTTGTGGTGCAGTAATGCATGTGGGTTGATGAGTGTTGTGTAATGCCGCGTACACATGGCTGGACTTGCCAACGGGCTAAACTCCGTCGGCATTTCTGACGGAAAGATTTAGAACATGTTCTATATCTGAGTCCATCGGAAATGCCGACAGAAAAAGTCCGATGGGGCATACACACAGTCGGAATGTCCGACCGAAAGCTCCCATCTGACTTTTTCTGTCGGGAACTCCGGCCGTGTGTACGCGGCATTAGGAAAGCCCATTCATAATTATTCGTTATTCAGACTAAATGACACCACAGCACACCAACACACATAATGGACATCGCCACTTGTTTTGGTACAGTTTAGCTGCAACTCTTTTTCATTTTAGAACATCTTTACAGCAGAGAAGTTTGAAGTAAGGATTAAGCTATAGAAGTTTTTTTTTTCAGTAGCGTAGCAAATTATTAGCTTAAGTTTAATAACTGGTTAATTTTAGATGAGTACATTCAGTCCTGTCATTCCTTATAGCTTCAAAGGAACAGAGAACATACAAAACATTTAGGCCTTCAATCAACTGTAATTAGTTTCCTTAATGAATCTGTAGAATCTAAAATCTTAATACATCTAGTGAGCTTCCACCCTAAGCTTGCATATGGCTATACAGTAAGGTAAGTTAGATTTAAGAACTATATATATACAGTATATATATATATATATATATATATATATATATATATATATATATATATATATATATATTTATATATAGATATATGTATATATCTATATATATATATCCACCGTTGTATAATAACGTTATATATATATATATATATATATATATATATATATATATAGTATTATAGTATTTGGTAAAACAAACAGTCTTATTTATTTTTCAAAAGGCAAACAAAAATAGCTTATCTTCAGCATGATATAAACAAAACAGTCCACAATTCTGGTACACAAAAGAAACCTTAGCTCACCATCGGCATTAATTTGTCCTAAATAGGGTTTAAAGTCCCTGCCTGCTCAAGGGGTTCAAAAAAGGCATAAGAGGCCATTAGTGTCTCATTAGTCAGACAAATCACAGTCCTCTCACAACTGTGTCCTGTTCCACTCAACACCTCATGGACACCTACTGGATGCTTCCTGCCTATTTCAGCCCTCTCCCACAGGTGGATTAACTGCTTCAGGGCCAAAGGAACCGTAGTCAGGTTTGGAGGCTCTTTCCCACCCAAGATCTTTCCAAACCTCCAAATTCAGGGAGCCATATCAGAAATGGGACTGCAAATCAGTCACCCCCTTTCTCAATGGGTCACCCCAGAATCTCTCATTCTTCATGGGTGAGAATCCCTGGTATATATATTATGATGGAAAGTGATGAAGATGGAAGTGGCTGACACACTAATATATCTAGTTCATACCATATGACCGGGTATATTAGTGTGTTAGACACTTCTTGAGGAATTTTGTCTGAGTTCTGTGCCTGAAATATGATTTTTTGTGAAATTACTTCTTAGGCCCCTTTGACACTTGTGCAACTTCAAAGTCACGCGTTTTTACTGCAATTTCGCAGCTACGATTTTGCCTTAATTTTACCACAATTTTGCAGCGATTTGGGATCACTACTACTTTGTACGACTTTACAGGGTTGGGGTTTACAAAAGCTGCTTGTGCTTACAGCTTGTGCTTGCAAAATTGTACTGAAATCGTGTCTATATTATTCAGTTACGATTTGCATGTTACTTGAGGGTTTAAAATTGAGGTCTATGGACAGCAACTCGCATGGAAGTTGGACCAAAGTAGTGCAGGGACTACTTTGAAGTCGGCATGACTTAAAGTCATGCCAATATGAATGGTAGTCATTGAAAAACATGGAGAATGACTTGTCATGCGATTTTGCAGTACAAAATCGTGGGACAAGTCGTATAAGTGTGAAAGGGGCCTTATGGGGCGTACACACGGTCGGACTTTTCATCTACAAAAGTCCAACGGACGCCGACGGACTAAAGCTGGCTGGTAATCCGATCGTGTGTGGGCTTCTCCGGACTTTCAGCGGACTTTTTCAGCCTCAAATCCGACGGACTTTAGATTTGAAACATGCTTCAAATCTTTACGTCGTAACTACGACGGACCCCGAAATCCGCTCGTCTGTGTGCTAGTCCGACGGACAAAAACCCACGCTAGGGCAGCTATTGGCTACTGGCTATGAACTTCCTTATTTTAGTCCGGTGTACGTCATCACGTACGAATCCGTCGGACTTTTGTGTGGTCGTGTGTAGGCAAGTCCGTTCGTTAGAAAGTCTGCCGCAAGTCCGCCGAAGGTCCGCCGGAAGTCTGTCGGACAGGCTGTCGGACTTTTGTAGACGAAAAGTCCGACCGTGTGTACGCCCCATTAGAGTTTTGGATTTTTTTTTCTTTTTAAGAATCAGCATTCACTTTAACTCCATGGTGCAGCCTTGGGCTCATGATGTACTCCCATAGGCAAATAATTTATGAATGTTATAGAGAATGCATATATTTATATGCATAACATTAGTATTGCATTCATTATTATCACTTTATAGATGATGTATTTGGGTTGGCGACAGTACGTCTTTGGATTTCTTTCATGGGTATTTGAACTACTTAGTGTCAGGTTTGGAACTTTTATCACAAAGGAGGTAGGTGTTGCCTTTTCAAGATACAAATATTTAAATTCATAATGATAAGTTGGTGAGAGATTTATACTCAAGACCAATTGACCATAATCAATTATTAGACTACACTAGTTTCCACCCACCTGCTGTATTCAAGTCAATACCCAGAAGCGAATGTATTCAAATGTAAAGGATTGTTAGGAATATTGAAGTGCTAGAACAGAGACTGGATGAAATGGAACAGTAATTGAAATTTGTGGGTTATTCCCATATTGTGTTATTAGAGAAGCATCTACATCTGTCAGAACATCCAGCAAGACATTTAATAGGTTTTCTTTTGTATAACAGTACCACCCTTACCCATGCAACATACAAGCCATAATCAAAAACACTTGCTCGTTCTAAGGAACTCTTATGTTCTAGAATTTGTACATCCACCTTTTCCATATAGTTGCTATACTATTCATAATTATATAGTTGAATCTGATTACCATCCAATAAAAACTTCTGTTTCCACATTTTTAGAAACATAGAATTGTGGTTCTTTTCCTTACATGAATTGTATGTTCACACCTGATAAAGGGATATTTTTTAATCATTCACATCAGAGCCATCAAACTAAAGTTAATGGATATTATACATGCCAGACTATTATATTCTTAAATGTCAATGCTCACTATATCATGTGAGTGAGACCACATAAGGCTATGTTCAAACTAGGAATGGGCTAAACGGACCCCGGTTTGGTTCGGACCAGAACTTCCGAAACACCGCGAACGTTCGGACCCGAACAACGAACCCCATTAAAGTCAATGGGACCCGAACGTCAAGTATCAAAAGTGCCCATTTTGAAGGCTTAAATGCAAGTAATTAGGCATACAATGGTTATAGGGGTCCGGGTCCTGCCCTGGGGGACATGGATCAATAAAAAAAAGTTTGTGAAAAATGTCATTTTTAAATGAGCAGTGATTTTTTAGATTTTTAAAGTGAAAGCCTAAAAATGAAAAATTCCTTCCAATATAGTGCCAGGGAGGTCCCCTTAGTCTAACTGTAAAGTGGCAGATCTGTACCATGTCTAGAATCTGCTGCAGCAATAATTGCATTTATAAAGCCAAAAAAATTAAATTTTTCCCGCAAGCTGACTTTATTTTGCTCAGCAACAGCTGGGGAGCCAGTGTGTATGATGAGGCCACAATGTAGTGCACTGGGAACAAGATTAGAGATTTTTTGGATACATTCTGGTGTCACTTTGACTTTGAATAGAAGTAACGGGTGCAGAAAAATTACTCTTTTGGTGTCGGTGGCGCCTTCCCACCGTAAATAGAGATAATCTTGATGAAAGCAAGAATTTGCCTTGCTGTAAAAAATTGCAATGATATGCACCTGTCAAACAGATGCAGAAAAATTACGCTTTGGGTGTCGGGGCGCTTTCCCACCGTAACCCTATATAGGTGCCCTTGATGAAGGCAAAAAAATTTGCAATGATATGCACCTGTCAGAAAAATTGGTCATTGGGTGTTAATTGAGCCCATGAATTCTATACCAAAAACATTCTTCCAGGTTAAATGATTGAACACCCTCAAAGCTAAGCAGCCCTTACAGTGCCAAAGGAACATCTGCCTCTCCTTGTTGTTCTCCCAGACATTATTGGGAGGGAGGGGGCGGTGCCTATAAGCAAATGTAAAGGAGAAGTTGAAATCTGTACGTAGATGCACTTTAATCAATGTAAAGAGGTGTTGGTGCCCTTTAATTTGAGTACTCACACTACACAGACACACTCCACGGATACAATATAATATACTTCAATATAATGCGTCAAACGTACTGTGATGCACAGAACTATATGGCGTTAAACTTGTAGTAACGCACACAGAACTATATGGTGTTAAACTGTCAGTAACGCACGGAAAACTATATGGCGTTAAACTGGCAGTAACGCACGCAATACGTTATGTCGTTAAACTGGCAGTAACGCACGCAAAACTATATGGCGTTAAACTGGCAGTAACGTACACAATATGATATGGCGTTAAACTGGCAGTAACGCATGCAAAACTAAATGGCGTTAAACTGGCAGTAACTCACGCTATACAATATGGTGTTAAACTGGCAGTAACGCAATCAAATAGACGGTGTTCAACCGTCACTACACTGAAGCTATCTGAACTGTCCCTACTCTAGCTATACACTAATGTCAAGATTACTGACATGGTCTCACTACACTACACTGAAACTATCTGAGCTTTCCCTACTCTAGCTGCACACTATGAAAAGCTGAATGATGGTCCTCCTCACTACACTCACACTATCCCTAGACTGACACTAAACTAATATTCTACACTGACAATTGAAGCAAAATAGCACAGTATAGCACACTAACCAATAGCACTGAACTGTTCTATCTCTCTCCACACCAAAATCACACTGAAAATGGCTGCCATTGAAAGAATACTTTTATACTGTGGGGCGGGAATGAGCCATGATTAGATAAAGTCATGAAGACAGTGTCCAATCATGACTCTGACAGTGCTCTGTGCCCTGATTGGCTGAAGCTTTCACTGCTTCAGCCAGTCAGGGCTTGCTATGCATTGTTCAACACCACAATGCATTGTGGTCAGTTAGGGGGGCCCAAACAGACGGTCAAACGACCCGTTTGTTCGGATGTTCACCGAATGTCCGAACAACAAAAGTTTGGCCCAAACTAATGCTCGGGCCAAACCATTTGCCCATCCCTAGTTCAAACTAGCCTGCACTGTGCATTCCAGTTGAGGGTGTGGTAATTGCATCAATTCCAGCACGTCCCACAACCACTCGCAGCCGAATCGCACTGCTCTTGTGAGACACGCGGGGCTGTCATTCATTCTGAATGGCACCCCCGTGCATTTCAGCCGGCAGCGTGATTGCGGGTGCAGGAATCGCAGGCAAAAAGGCTAAAGATAGGATCCGTCAGACACAAATGAGTCAAATTACCAAGTGCCAGACATCTAACACCTGTTCTTACTCTATATGTCAGTTAAAATTCATATAATTAAAGATCACATTACAACAGCAGGGGTGGTGACCATAAATTTATGCTTAAAGACATAGAAACTTACTGGAAAATTATTTAGATATAGTTTAACCTGGTGGTTTAATTTAGATCTACAATTATCTTTGTTAATAAATTGTCAACATGATACTTGTGTATATATAGGAACAGTAGTGGCCTGTCCATTAGGGGAGCATGGGCGCATTTTAAGCACGTGATCAGAGCCAGAGGCTTCAAAAAAGCGTTGGCTCTGGGCACAGAGCATTGTTGTGTGAGAATAGCGGATGAATATTTGCTATTCTCACACTGATCCTCCTTCCGGCCAATCAGGAAGCGGGTCCCAATTCGCTGAAAGGACAGTGGATCCTATTGGATGTCTAGGAGGAGGGAGGAGATGCACCAAATCCCAACCAGGTCCTACCCGCCTGGAGTTTGTTTGCACTCCTGATGCCTGTGTGGGTTTCTTTCGAGTACTCTGGTTTCCTCCCACACTCCAAAGACTTGCTGGTTGGTTAATTGTCTTCTGTCTTAATTTGCCCTAGTATGTGCATGTATGAATGTGAGTTAGAGACTTTAGACTGTAAGCTCCTTGAGGGCAGAGACACAGTTAACAAAATATATCATATGAAAAAGCAGGGCATAAAATTAAACAAACACAGACGAAGCGCAGGTTCGCATTGCTGCGGATTGAAATGGTACAAGTTCAGCTGAACTGGCACGATTTCATTCCTGAATGTCAGTAAAAATAAAAAAGTGTGGCGCTAAATTTTACGTAAAAAATGAATATACAGGTACAGTGAGTATAGATCAGATAATACGGTATGAACCGAAAAAATACGTGAGTATACAAATTAGTGAATATATAATGACACTCAATATACATGTATTGAACAAAATATATGAAAAACGTGAAATATAAAGTCCCAATATATGTGCAAATAGGCAAAAAAAGTCTATAATAGTGGTAGAAAGATAATGATAACCAGGTATCTCCTGAGCATGCAGGGGGATGGTTCAGAGCCGGCACCTTGGTATATAAATAAACCGTAGAGAAACCGGAAGTGCACAGAGGATTGATGTCGGTGTCAGGACCATCACCAGAAACCAGGGAGGCTTACCAGAAAATGTGGCCTGAAATGGCATATGCCATACAGGTCAAAAAGGCTTGATGACCACCAGGTCTAGGCATATAATCTGGCCGGATGTCATCAGGTAAGGAGGGAAGAGGATCAGCACGACTTCCTCAGCAGTGGATGCACCGTGAACCAGATAATTGGTGTGGATAACATGTGAGAGAAAAAACACTCACATAGCGTGATAACGTTTGAACTTGGATTTATTAAAATAAAAGGAAAACAAACTCACATTTTTAGAAGATAAAAACAGCATGTAATCTTGTAGCGGTAGTTATGAGGGGTCCACCCGACATGTTTCAACTAAAAAAGTCATCATCTGGGGTGTGGACCCCCTCATCCCACCGCTCTATATATAGATAAATGTTGAATGATAACCCCCACTGGAAATGACCGAAACCGGAAGTGCTTCTGACAACTTCAATTTCCGGTTCAAGGGGTATAAGTGTTCCCAAATTAAACAATGTACATGATCAAGCTATGTTTAATTAGAACGAATTAGATCTGAAAAAATAGGAGACAACAGAGTTTGAATGGCTTGGATTAGGGCCGATACACGACCCGGAACCAAGCCTCACTTTCGTTTTCTCCAAGACAAATGGGTGGAAGCGCAGTGATGACACCACACTCCACCTCCTGAGCCAAGCCTCGCTGTCATCACTGCGCTTCCACCCATTTGTCTTGGAGAAAACGAAAGTGAGGCTTGGTTCCGGGTCGTGTATCGGCCCTAATCCAAGCCATTCAAACTCTGTTGTCTCCTATTTTTTCAGATCTAATTCGTTCTAATTAAACATAGCTTGATCATGTACATTGTTTAATTTGGGAACACTTATACCCCTTGAACCGGAAATTGAAGTTGTCAGAAGCACTTCCGGTTTCTGTCATTTCCAGTGGGGGTTATCATTCAACATTTATCTATATATAGAGCGGTGGGATGAGGGGGTCCACACCCCAGATGATGACTTTTTTAGTTGAAACATGTCGGGTGGACCCCTCATAACTACCGCTACAAGATTACATGCTGTTTTTATCTTCTAAAAATGTGAGTTTGTTTTCCTTTTATTTTAATAAATCCAAGTTCAAACGTTATCACGCTATGTGAGTGTTTTTTCCCCTCACATGTTATCCACACCAATTATCTGGTTCACGGTGCATCCACTGCTGAGGAAGTCGTGCTGATCCTCTTCCCTCCTTACCTGATGACATCCGGCCAGATTATATGCCTAGACCTGGTGGTCATCAAGCCTTTTTGACCTGTATGGCATATGCCATTTCAGGCCACATTTTCTGGTAAGCCTCCCTGGTTTCTGGTGATGGTCCTGACACCGACATCAATCCTCTGTGCGCTTCCGGTTTCTCTACGGTTTATTTATATACCAAGGTGCCGGCTCTGAACCATCCCCCTGCATGCTCAGGAGATACCTGGTTATCATTATCTTTCTACCACTATTATAGACTTTTTTTGCCTATTTGCACATATATTGGGACTTTATATTTCACGTTTTTCATATATTTTGTTCAATACATGTATATTGAGTGTCATTATATATTCACTAATTTGTATACTCACGTATTTTTTTCGGTTCATACCGTATTATCTGATCTATACTCACTGTACCTGTATATTCATTTTTTACGTAAAATTTAGCGCCACACTTTTTTATTTTTACTGTTAGTTCTGATCCTGAGTCTACGGGTGTGTTGGCTGCTGTTTGTTACCTTCAGCGCAGCGCTGTACTTAATTCCTGTATATCCATTCCTGAATGTCAGTCTGATGATTTCAGAGACATCTGTGTGTTTTCCTGAACAGATGTCTATTGAAATCACACCTAAAATCGCCAAAAGTAGTACAGAAACTACTTTTGGGAATCGGTGTGGCGCCGATTCTGACGGTTCCATTGCAGCCCATAGCCACCACATGTCAAATCGCATGCTAAATTGCATCAATTAGAACCAGGGCTGAAGGTTATAAACCTATATTAGTTACCGTATTGATAAGGAAGATTTGAAAGCATCAAGGTTTGTTCACACCAATATGTTTTCCTTTGTGTATTTGTGTTTTAGCAGGGAAAGAATTTAAATCTCCAGAAAAATGCACTGTCTCCTTACATTTTTTCAGGTTGTTATTTTGATCCACTGTTTCCTATTATCTAAAAAAAAAAAAAAGAAAAATAAATAAAATAACAAATATACTGTATATGAAAATAAAAACAAAAAAATGTGATTTAAAAATACAAAAACAAAAAATAAAACAAAAAAAAACAAAACAAAAAAAAAAAAAAATATATATATATATATTTTTTTGGAGCATTTTTGATGTTTCCTATAGTTTAACAGTAAAATTCACAAAAAAGACCAAAGCTAAATAAAAAAAACATATATTGTATATATATATTGTATCTTAAATAATAACAAATTATAGAAAAAAGATGGATAAACTTAAGCAAAAAGACAAACTTTTCTATACATGTCTTTTTTACAGTTACTTATTTTTAAAAAATCTACAATGAATATTGCTATTTTCAAAAAAATGTCATGATCAGTGATTATGATCATGTATAATGTATTTAAAAAATTATAATCTAATATAAATGAATGTTTTGGTTTTTTTTTCTTGTGTTTTTTAATAATAAATTAAAAAGGAGTCGAAATAACAACTTGCATAATTTCAAGTAATAGAACATTATTTTTTTTCTTTTGCTTGTTTTGTTTGTTAGTAAACATCAAGTAAACATTAACAAATCCCACAGTAGTCTCTCCATATCTTCCAAAGTTTGCACACCTTTTTCTCATTTACCGTCTAACATGCCATAAGTAAGTAAAAACTCAAAGGGAACTGTGGGGGTTTTCTTTAGCCATTTGGGTGACAATAGCTTGGCGCTAGCAGTTCTCCAAAAAGAGCCATTTAATAGGTACTCCATTGACTTCAAAACAATTTGAATTTGGAAAATGCAATCAAATCTAGACTGTAGAAATTATGGTTGAATTTGAAGCTCAATACTAAAGGAAACACACTTAACTACAAAACTCATTGCCCCACTGACAGAGAGACACAGAGGCTAAATAGTCAATGCAAACTGAAGGTTCATTGGTTAAAAAAGACTTCAAAAGAATTTCATCACTTCCCAAACAGCCGTTGTAGTTAAACGGCCAGTCTTGGAAGCTGTTACTATGAGCGAATGTTTAAAACATATCTGTGTTTAGAGCTTGTGTGTGCATCAGGCATGCACACAAGGCCTGTGATTGTGATTTCATTAGATAGCTCAGATCACACAAAATAAAAACTGCATGACTGGTAATTGTCAGTCAAACTGTCACGGTAATGAAAATGGAAAAATGGCCTGGAGAGGAACATGCCAGTATTGGAGTGATTCACATGCCCTGTGGAAAATATTAGGGTATGGAAAGCTAGGATATAGTTGTTAAATGCCAAAAAAAGTAATGATCCACTGTTAACAAAAAATGTAAACCACACCACTTTGATCCAACCTCATATTTCATAATTGTACCATGTATGTTAGAGTTTATGATAGGGCCACTATTTAGATGCTGTTTTTACCCAAAGTCAATGAACCAATACACAGTATATATATAACATATTATATACATGGAATTGAACGTTTACTTTCATTTACATCTCTGCAAGCTATAAAATACAAGTATTATATTTTTTTCTATTTGCTTAATACAATTGTATTAGGTTTTGAAAGAGTAAAATTGTTACAACCCATGCCAGCTTGGTGACTTTTTAATAAATGCTTGGTGACTCTTCCTAAATAGATTCATCAAACTCTACAGAACTTGGCAGTCTATTCCTAAAATTTGCATACAACCCAATAGCAGCTGAACATTAATATAGCACACACCCACAAATGAATTATGTGTGACTAATTTTGCACATACTCATTATTCTAAGCAATTTGTCTGGTGATAACACCTCAAGTCTTTTTTGGAAGGCAGAGATGGAAACCACCTTCTCCTTAGCTGAATTGCGCAGATATAAAAGACACACATCAATGCAATTGTGTAATCATTAGTACATCATTGAATTTATTTTTTAAATGCAAGCAGTGTAAGTACCTGAATTTGATCTGGTATCAGCCTCTTCCAGTCCTAGTATAGCAGAATTGGAGTTTGGGAGGAAGTAGCACCTAAAGGAGCCAATCTGTTCATTCGCTAGAAAGAAGATAAGAAATAAGCTCATCACTGTGATGTTTCTGCTTTCTTTTTTAATGCCTTATTTATATCTAATCTTCATACACTTAATAAATGTTCAGTATAAATGTAAAGTATAAAACTCTGCATTAGGGATGAGCCGAACACCCCCCGGTTCGGTTCGCATCAGAACCTGCGAACGGACTGAAAATTTGCACGAACGTTAGAACCCCATTGAAGTCTATGGGACTCGAACGTTTGAAATCAAAAGTGCTCATTTTAAAGGCTAATTTGCATGGTATTGTCATAAAAAGGGTTTGGGGACCCGGGTCCTGCCCCAGGGGACATGTATCAATGCAAAAAAAACTTTTAAAAACTGAAGTTTTTTCGGGAGAAGTGATTTTAATGATGCTTACAGTAAAAAAAAAAAAAGTGAAATATTCCTTTAAATATCATACCTGGGGGTGTCTATAGTATGCCTGTAAAGTGGCGCGTGTTTCCCATGCTTAGAACAGTCCCTGCACAAAATGTAATTTTTAAAGGAAAAAAAATCATATAAAACTGCTTGTGGCTTTATTGTAATGTCGGGTCCTGGCAATATGGATGAAAATCAGTGAGACAAACGGCATGGGTACCCCCCAGTCCATTACCAGGCCCTTTGGGTCTTGTATGGATATTAAGGGGAACCCCGCACCCAAATTAAAAAAGGAAACAGCAGTATACAGGCTCTGTACTCTGAACAGCAGTATACAGGCGGTGCAAACAAGGCAGGGACTGTAGGTTTGTTGTTAAGTAGAATCTGTTTGTAATTTTGAACTGGTACATTTTTAACGTGTTTAGCTACAGCCAAAAAATTTATTTTAAGCTTTTTGGAAAACATAGGGAAGGGTTATCACCCCTGTGACATTTGTTTTGCTGTCTGTGCTCCTCTTCAGAAGATTTCACCTCACTTTTTGTCCCAATGACAAATGCTTTTTGAAAATTTAGTTTTTTTTTGTGAAACAAGGATTGGTGATAAAGCATCAGTGGAAAGGAGAAATGTTTTTCCCATATTAACTCTTACAGGAGAGAATTTCCCTTCCTAGGGGTAGATTTCATCTCACTTCCTGTTGTCTCCTTCCGTTTGCAAGTAGGAGTCGTTTGTAAGTTGGATGTTTGAAAGTAGGGGCCTGCCCTATGTACTCAGCAGAAATTTGGGCCTTAGGTGTTGTGGCCACAACACTGTAAGCCCTCACAGGGCCCTGCTGTGAAATATTAGATCAAGAATTGTAATTACATGCCCCCGTTGAACAAGGGCAGAAAAATTGGGCCTTTGGTGGTGGTGGTGGTAGTGCTGGTGCCACAACACTGTAAGTCCTCACTCGCTCTTGGTGGGCGCAGAAACGGGCCCTGCTGTGAAATATTAGATCAAGAATTGTAATTACATGCACCTGTTGAACAGGGGCTGAAAAATTAGGCCTTAGGCACTGGTGCTGGTGCCACAACACTGCAACCCCTCACAGATACTCTAGTTGTAACGCAGAAACGAGCCCTGCTGCAAAGTATTGCATCAAAAATTGTAATTACACGCCCCTGTTAAACAGGGGCTGAAAAATTGGGCCTTAGGCACTGGTGCTGGTGCCACAACACTGCAACCCCTCACAGATACTCTAGTTGGAATGCAGGAACGATCCCTGCTGCAAAGTATTGCATCAAAAATTGTAATTACACACCCCTGTTAAACAGGGGCTGAAAAATTGGGCCTTAGGCACTGGTGGCGGCACCCAGAACCAAAAATGTTCTTACAAGCTATCAGCATGATCATTGAGGAGGAAGAGGATAATTACTCAGGTTAGTCACTCAGCATCAGCTTAGGCAGTCTTTGAAGGGATCTGAGATTTCAAAAAAAATTATTCGGTTACATCAGCATCAGGTGCTTGGTAGCTGGTGGTGATCCAAGACTGATTCATTTTTATGAAGGTCAGTCGATCGACTGAGTCGGTGGACAGACGCACCCTGTGATCGGTTACAAAGCCTCCAGCAGCACTAAATGTGCGTTCCAAAAGAACGCTGGATGCAGGACAGGCCAGTAGCTCAATTACATACTGTGCAAGCTCTGGCCAGTGATCCATCCTCAAGACCCAGTAACCCAGAGGATTTTCGGTGGGAAAGGTGTCCAAGTCAGATCTTGCCCCTAGGTATTCCTGCACCATGTAAAACAGACACTGGCGATGGTTGCTGGAACCGATCATACCTTGGGGCTGCGGACTAAAAAATTGTCTAAACGCATTGGTCAAACGGCCACCTTCTCCACCGCTCCTTCTTTGACTGACCGAAGCCTCAGCAACACGTTGTCCAGAAACAGGAGTTTGTAACCTCCCAGTCTCTGGGAACGTGTTGCACAGACCTTTCTGCAAGGCGTCCCGAGGATGTTTCATCCTCTGCTCCCTCTGCGACGGCAAGATAAGGTCCGCAACCTTACCCTTGTAACATGGATCATGGAGGGTTGCCAGCCAGTATTGGTCCTTCTCCGTGATACCACGAATACGAGGATCCTTATGCAGGCTTTGCAGGATCAGGGAGGCCATGCAGTGTAGGTTTGCTGAGGCATTCGGTCCGGAGTCCTCTCGGTCACTAAGGACAACATGGTCTGCAGCCACCTCCTCCCAGCCACGTACAAGTCCATGTGTTTCTTGGGACTGATCCCTTAAAGACTGCTGCTGATGCTGAGTGCCAGGCTCCACCTCCATACTGACACAATCCTCCTCCTCCTCCTCACCCTCTTCCTGTGTGATCGGCGGGCACGCAGGAACACTGTCTGGATAAAGGGGGTGTCATGGACATACTACTTCCAGACCTGCAACAGGGCTCAGGCGCATCCCCACCAACAGGTTCCCAGTAACGAACAGGCGTGCACCAATGCGCATGTGCCAATCGCAGAGATCACACGCACAGTGATTCAGCTTTGGCGCCCAGTGGCCTTTAAGAGGGGCTTTTACCATTCAGCTCTTGCTGTTTGATCTGCAGCCTCACCTGTGACCTGTTCCTGTAATCAGCATCCGATCACCTGACCTGGCTCTCTGACCACGCTGCTGTCCCCAATCCTGAACCTTGGCTTTCCCTGACTCTGATTCTGTTTACCTGCCTGTCTGATCTCCTGTTACCAGAAACCAGCGCGAACTTGACTATTCCTTGCCTGCCGATTCTGTTGAACTGATCCACTGTGTATGACCCGGCTTGTCTGACCTTGCTTCTGCCTGCTGTGTGCACCCTGCTGACCTGCATCCAGCTTACCTGCTGACCTGCACCCAGCTTACCTGCATCTTGCTGACCTGCATCCAGCTTACCTGCAGCCTGCTGACCTGCATCCAGCTCACCTGCACCCTGCTGACCTGCATCCAGCTTACCTGCATCCTGCTGACCTGCATCCAGCTTACCTGCAGCCTGCTGACCTGCATCCAGCTCACCTGCACCCTGCTGACCTGCATCCAGCTTACCTGTATCCTGCTGACCTGCATCCAGCTTACCTGCATCCTGCTGACCTGCATCCAGCTTACCTGCTGACTTGTATCCAGCTTACCTGCACCCGGCACTCCAGCCAGTTCCAGTGTCTCCCAGTGGACATCATCTCCAGTTCCAGAGAATCCACCAGGCACTCATACCCCGCTGTGCTCCTACGGTCACTGTCCTCAACTCCAGTGATCTGGGAACCAGGGCTGTACGAGAGGTCTCCCTCTGCACGTCAGGCTCACATACGAGGTACGTGTCAGGAGGCCTTGAAAGCTAAGGAAGTCCTCCTCTTCCTGCCTCTGTTCTGCCTCAAGTGCCCTGTCCATTATTCCACGCAGCGTGTGCTCCAACAGGTGGACAAGGGGGACAGTGTAACTGATGCATGCACTGTCACTGCTCACCATCCTCGTGGCCTCCTCAAATGGTGACAGGACACTGCATGCATCCCTGATCATGGCCCACTGGCGTGGGGAAAAAAACCAAGCTCCCCTGACCCTGTCCTGGTGCCATAGTCGCACAGGTACTCATTGATGGCGCTCTGCTGCATGTGCAGCCGCTGCAGCATGGCCAACGTTGAGTTCCACCTGGTGGGTATGTCACAGATTAGGTGGTTCTTGGGCAGGTTAAACTCCTTTTGGAGGTCTGCCAGCCGAGCACTGGCATTATATGACCGGCGGAAATGCACACAGACTTTCCTGGCCTGCCTCAAGACATCCTGTAAGCCCGGGTACCTGCCCAAGAAGCGTTGCACCACCAAGTTAAGGATGTGAGCCAAACAGGGCACATGGGTCATTTGTCCCTGTCGGAGGGCAGAGAGGAGGTTGGTGCCATTGTCGCAAACCACCATTCCTGGCTTAAGTTGGCGTGGCGTCAACCACCTCTGAACCTGCCCCTGCAGAGCTGACAGAACCTCTGCCCCAGTGTGGCTCCTGTCCCCCAAGCACACCAGCTCAAGCACTGCATGGCATCTTTTGGCCTGCATACTTGCGTAGCCCCTTGAATGGCTACAGAGCACCGCTGGTTCCGAGGACAAAGCACAAGAAGAGGCCATGGAGGAAGAAGAAGAGTAGGGGGTGGAGGAGAGAGGTGTGTCACAATCATTAGTAGTGGCATTTTGGAGGCGTGGTGGAGGAACAACCTCCAACACTATTGCACCTTGTCTTGCATCCTTTCCAGCTGCCAGCAGAGTCACCCAATGCGCGGTGAAACTTAGGTAACATCCCTGTCTATGCCTGCTGGAC
Source organism: Aquarana catesbeiana (assembly GCF_042186555.1). NCBI lineage: Eukaryota > Metazoa > Chordata > Amphibia > Anura > Ranidae > Aquarana > Aquarana catesbeiana. The sequence continues at coordinate 357,492,065 of NC_133326.1, forward strand.
CATGAGTCAGTGGTAATATGCACCTTACAGCTGAACGCCCTGTCCAGCGAGGCATGGACATTGCCTTCCACATGCCGGTAGAGAGCCAGAATCACCTTCCGTGAGAAAAAGTGGCATTTGGGTACCTGCCACTGAGGAACCGCACATTCAACAAACTCACGGAAGGGGGCAGAGTCTACCAACTGAAAAGGCAGCAGTTGAAGCGCTAGCAATTTTGCCAAGCTAGCATTCAAACGCTGGGCATGTGGATGGCTGGGAGCGAACTTCTTTCGGCTGTGCAGCAGCTGGGGCAGGGAAATTTGCCTGATACAATCTGATGTCGGTGTACCGAAAGCAGAGTGCCCACAAGTACTTGGCTGTGACACTCCTAATTCTACACCTTCATTCCTCCCAGTGCAGGTCTCAGAGAGGACTGAAGGTATCATGGGGTTGGAGATCTCAGCTGATGAGAAGCAAGGAGAGGTCCTCTTTGTTCTTTGGTGTGGATCGTTTAGATACGCTTGCCAATGAACTGCATGGCAGGTCAACATATGTCTGGTCAAGCATGTGGTGCCCAAGCGGGAGATGTTTTGGCCACGTGAGATACGCTTGAGACATATGTTGCAAATAGCAGCAGTGCGATCTGATGCACTCGTCTCAAAAAAGGCCCACACCAAAGAACTTTTGGACTAACGCACAGAGACAGCAGTGCCCTGCACATGCGGAGCTTTGGGGTGTGATGCAGTCAGTGTGCTGCCCTTAGGCTGGCCCCTGGAGGGCATCCTGCCTTGTTGGTGATGTGCCTCCTCCTCCTCTCTCCTATCAGGCACCCACGTTGAGTCAGTGACCTCATCATCCCCTCCCTCCTCATCACTGGAGCAAACCTGGCAGTATGCTGCAGCAGGGGGAGCATGACTGCCAGATTGCTGTCCTTATTGGGCACCCCCTCTGTCTGTGCTCACGTTACTGCCTTCATCTAGCTCAGTATTATTATCAGAGCCTTCTAAACGCTGGGCATCCACCTGGAGCATGTACCCAACACTGTGGTCAAACAGTTCGAGGGACTCCTCAGGAGGACATGGTGGGGCTAGGGAAGGCGTCACTGATGCCATTGAAAAAAAACGAACTTGTAGCTTATTTAGCTGCCTGCGGTAGTGATAGGATCAGGAAAACACCACCAACCTTCTACAGGTAGCTTTAGGTGAACACTGTGCAGAGCTCACAAAAAACTAACTTGTAGCTTATTTAGCTGCCTGCGGTAGTGATAGGATCAGGAAAACACCACCAACCTTCTACAGGTAGCTTTAGGTGAACACTGTGCAGAGCTCGCAAAAAACTAACTTGTAGCTTATTTAGCTGCCTGCGGTAGTGATAGGATCAGGAAAACACCACCAACCTTCATGCATAAAATGCATGAAAGCAAAAAACCTTGTGCCTTTACAACCACTTTAACCACTTGCCGACTGCGCTATAGCTGAATGATGGCTACAGCGCGGACAGCTAGTTCTGTGAGGCCATCATATGAAGGCATCCCATGATCGCGCCCCCCTCTTCCAGACACTGTGATCACAGAGTGCACCACCTGCACCCCGCTGCGGGCAATGTGCTCTGTGATCACAGTGTCTGCAGGACACCGCTGATCAGAGATTGAGGTAAAGAGCCAATTAGCAGCTCTTTACCACACGATTAGTTGTGTCCAATTGCAGCTGATCACAGATGTAAATAAAATCGGCACACTATCGGTTATCGGCACACTTTTCCTAATGCTGACAGCATGAGGAGACAGCATGAGAAGAGGAGAGTAGAGCCGATAACCGGCTTCTCTAAAAGGGATGTGTACACTGTTAATCAGTTCACTGATTATCAGTGTCCTGATTATCATTACAGTCCCAACAGTGCCCAACAATGCTGATAATCTGTGCCCACCAGTGCTGCCAATCTGTGGCCACCAGTGCTGCCAATAAGTGCCCATGAGTGCTGCCAATAAGTGCCCATCAGTGCCTCATCATCAGTGTCACCTATCAGTGCCACGTACAAGTGCCCATCAGTGCCGCCTACCAGTGCCCATCAGTGACACCTATTATTGCCCATCAATGTCCATCAGAGCTGCCTCATCAGTACCACCTCATCAGTGCCCATCAGTGCAGCCTATCAGTGCCCATCAGTGCAGCCTCATCAGCGCACATCAGTGAAAGAGAAAAATTAACAAACTATGAACATTTGAAAAAATGTTGCTCTTAATTTGTTTATTTAGCAAAACAACCCAATGGTTATTATATACCATGAAAATAATTTCTATTTGTGTGAAAATAATAATACAAATTTTGTTTGGGTACAGTTTTACTTGATTGCACAAATATCATTCAAAGTGTCATTCAAAGTTACATAGTTAGTCAGGTTGAAAAAAGACATCTAGTTCAACCATAAAAAAATAAATAAATAAATAAATAAATAAATAAATAAAATAAAAAATATCGTACAATCCAATATACCCAATTCTATACCCACAGTTGATCCAGAGAAAGGCAAAAACCCCCAGCAGAGCATGCTCCAATTTGCTACAGTAGGGGAAAAAATTCCTTCCCGATCCCCCAAGAGGCAATCAGATTTTCCCTGGATCAAATTTACCTATAAATGTTAGTACCCAGTTATATTATGTACATTTAGGAAAGTATCCAGGCCTTTCTTAAAGCAATCTACTGAGCTGGCCAGAACCACTTCTGGCGGGAGTCTATTCCACATTTTCACAGCTCTTACTGTGAAGAAACCTTTCCATATTTGGAGATGAAATCTCTTTTCCTCTAGATGTAAATAGTGTTCCCATGTCCTCTGTGTTGACCGTAAAAAGAATAACTCAACACCAAGTTCACTATATGGACCCCTTATATATTTGAACATGTTGATCATATCCCCCCTTATTCTCCTCTTCTCAAGAGTAAATAAATTCAGTTCCTCTAATCTTTCCTCATAGCTGAGCTCCTCCATGCCTCTTATCAGTTTGGTTGCCCTTCTCTGCACTTTCTCCAGTTCCCCGATATCCTTTTTGAGAACTGGTGCCCAAAACTGAACTGCATATTAAAGATGAGGTCTTACTAATGATTTGAACAGGGGCAAAATTATATCTCTCTCTCTCTGGAGTCCATACCTCTCTTAATACATAAAAGGACTTTGCTCGCTTTGGAAACTGCAGCTTGGCATTGCATGCTATTATTGAGCTTATGATCTACCAAAACCCCCGGATCCTTCTCCACTATGGATTCCCTCAGTTGTACTCCCCCTAGTATGTATGATGCATTCATATTCCTAGCCCCCAAGTGCATAACTTTACATTTCTCAACATTAAACCTCATCTGCCACATAGTTGCCCAAATAGACAGTGCATTGAGGTTGGCTTGTAAATTGGAGACATCCTGTAAGGACGTTATTCCACTGCATAGCTTGGTGTCATCTGCAAAGACAGAAATGTTACTTTTGATCCCAGGCCCAATATCATTTATAAAGTTATTAAAAAGTAAGGGTCCCAACACTTAACCTTGGGGTACACCACTGATAATCTTAGACCATTCAGAGTAAGAATCATTAACCACTACTCTCTGAATTCTGTCTTTTAGCCAGTTTTCTATCCATTTACAAACTGATATTTCCAAGCCTGTAGACTTTACCTTACACATGAGTCATGTGTGTGGAACTGTATCAAACGCTTTTGCAAAATCCAAGTATACCACATCCACAGCCACCCCTCTGTCCAAGATTTTACTTACCTCTTCATAAAAAGAAATCAGGTTTGTCTGACAAATTCTGTCTTTCATGAATCCATGCTGTCTGTTGCTTAAAATGTTTTTTCCAGCAAGAACTCATCTATGTGGTCTTTTATTAAACGCTCCAGTATCTTCCCGACTATAGAAGTTAAACTAACAGGTCTATAGTTACTTGGTAAAGACTTTGATCCCTTTTTAAATATAGGCACCACATTCGCCCTGCGCCAATCCAGTGGTACTAGTCCCTAAAAATTAGATACAATGGCTTTGAAATTACAGAGCTCAATTCTTTTGGGATCCCTGGGTGGATGCCATCAGGTCCAGGTGCTTTATCCACCTTTATTCTGTCTAAATATTTCTGGACCATATCACTTTTGAGCCATTGTGGATCATTCTGGGCTGTGTCAATACCACCCCCATTATGGACATGAGCTCCCCATGCTCTTTTGTATACACAGAGTTGAAGAAAGTATTTAATAAATTAGCCTTCTCTTTGTCCCCAGTCACCCACTCTAGATTATTTTGTAAAGGGTCTACATGCTCAGACCTGACCTTTTTTATTATTAATATATTTGAAGAATTTTTGGGGGTTTGTCCTACTATCTTTTGCAATCTGTCGTTCGTTTTTAATTTTTGCATCCTTGATTTCCTTTTTACATATTATGTTAAGTTCTTTGTAACATTTAAACGACACTAGTGTTCCTTCATTTTTATATTTTTGAAAAGCTCTTTTCTTATTGTTTATGGCTTTTTTAACTTTGGCCGTGAGCCACATTGGTTTTATTTTTAACCTTTTAAACTTATTGCCCATGGGAATATACTTTGCAGTGAGGTCCCAAACAGTCTTTTTGAAGAATTCCCATTTCTCTTCTGTGTTTATCGATACCAATATTCCCTCCCAGTCTGAATTCTGGAGAGCAGCCCTCATCCTTGGAAAAATTGCTCTCTTGAAGTTAAGTGTTTTATCTTTCCTGTATGTATTTCTTGTTTACAGCTAACATCAAATGAAATCATTTTATGATCATTGCTACCCAGGTGTTCCTTTATCTGAACATTAGTAATAAGCTCTCCATGGTTTGAGCTTACCAGGTCCAACAGAGCTTCATTCCTAGTTGGGGCCTCAATAAACTGGACTATAAAATTGTCCTGTAATAGGTTTATACTTTTTCGCCCTTTAACTGTCCCAGCAGTGCCATTACCCCAGTCAATTTCTGGGTAGTTAAAATCCCCCATTATTATCACCATCCAAGCCCTTGCAGCCCTTTCCATCTGTGCAAGCGGAGTCTCCACTTCCTCGTTAACATTGGGTGATCTATAACAAACTCTGATGATTAACTTTGAACTACGCATATCTATATGCAGTTTCACCCATTATGCTTCCTACTCATCACACTCTCCATCAACCAGGTCCTTTTTCACACTTGCATGAGATCACTTCTCACATAGAGACAGACCCCGCCACCTTTCCTTTTTACCCTGTCTCTCCGAAAGAGTACATAGCCAGGAATATTAATAGCCCAGTCATGTGAGGATTTAAGCCAAGTTTTAGCAATACCGATTACATAATAGCTCTCCTCATGCACTAGAGCTTCCAACTCACCTATTTTGCTTGGCAGACCTCTGGCATTACTGAACAAAAACTTTAATGCATTATTACCTTTTGCTCTGTCATTCAAAGTGCTGAAAGCTGAAAATTGGCCTGGGAAAAAAGGAGAGGGTGCAGCTAAGTGCAGTATATTAAACCTTTTATTGTGATAGAAAAAAAAATAAAAAATGGCCAATTGCATGTCTCATGAAAAGAAAGAAGCACATGGGCATACTCTGCTTAAGAGGAGCAACAGGAGGAGAAGCCTGCCCACAGGAGAAGGAGAAAACACCACAGAGAACTCCATGGGGAGGATTAGAGGTGGAACAAGGCAGGGAATAACTGAGAAAGACTGCATATATGAATAAGGTGGGTGAAATACAATAAGGACTGACTTCATACACATAGATGGAGTGGGAAATAAGCAGCCTGCCAAATGCAAAAAACAAAAACAAGAAGCAAATAGTACAAAAACTAAATACATCCTTACAGAATGCATGTGTGAGCACTCAAGGCTGGATGGCAGAGCATAGTGGCAAACTACAAGTGTCAGCATTATACAACATATATCTACAGTGACCTTGGAAAAGCAGCTGATAACTGCATGGATGCAATAAAACAATGAGAAAATAAAATAGGCCAAACTAAGTGTTGAATTATAAGTGTCAGCAACCCGATGTCCTCAAAACAAAAAAAAATGAATACAATTTAAGTAATCTGTGCAACTGATAATTGTGGCATATTGTATCTGACCTGTATCTGACAAATGTTTAAAATATATACATAGTTACATAGTAGGTGAGGTTGAAAAAAGACACAAGTCCATCAAGTCCAACCCATGTGTGTGATTATATGTCAGTATTACATTGTATATCCCTGTATTTTGCAGTCGTTCAGGTGCTTATCTAATAGTTTCTTGAAACTATTGATGCTCCCTGCTGAGACCATCACCTGTGGATAGGAATTCCACATCCTTGCCACTGTTACAGTAAAGAACCCTCTACATAGTTTAAGGTTAAACCTCTTTTCTTCTATAGTTACATAGTAGGTGAGGTTGAATATAAATAGAAAAAATCTTCATAACTAATGATATTAGTGTATTGTGCCTGGTCTATTTCTAACACATAGGGGTTTATTTGCTAAAGTTAGAGAGGGTAACATCAGTCACACTTATGCATAGTAACCAATCAGCTTCCAGGTTTTATTGCCAAAGCTTAATTGAACAAGCTGAGGTTAGAAGCTGATTGGTTTCTCTGCAGAAGTGTGACTTATTTGCACTCTCTAGCTTTAATAAATCAACCCCATGTTTATATGTTATTGTTGTTGTAATAAAACTCATATGAAGAGAAACTCAATTGAAAAATATATATGAAAAAGAAAATATATCAATTAATAATTAAAAGAAATGTGGTAAAATAGGATAAAATGCAATAGTTAGTGGCGTGCACGCAGTTTAATATATATATATATATATATATATATATATATATATATATATATATATATATAGTGTAGTCAGTGCAGGCAATGTATTAATATATATATATATACCATGCAGTACATACAGTGGGGACAGAAAGTATTCAGACCCCCTTAAATTTTTGACTCTTTGTTATATTGCAGCCATTTGCTAAAATCATTTAAGTTCATTTTTTTTCCTCATTAATGCACACACAGCACCCCATATTGACAGAAAAACACAGAATTGTTGACATTTTTGCAGATTTATTAAAAAAGAAAAACTGAAATATCACATGGTCCTAAGTATTCAGACCCTTTGCTCAGTATTTAGTAGAAGCACCCTTTTGATCTAATACAGCCATGAGTCTTTTTGGGAAAGATGCAACAAGTTTTTCACATCTGGATTTGGGGATCCTCTGCCATTCCTCCTTACAGATCCACTCCAGTTCTGTCAGGTTGGATGATAAACGTTGGTGGACAGCCATTTTTAGTTCTCTCCAGAGATGCTCAATTGGGTTTAAGTCAGGGCTCTGGCTGGGCCATTCAAGAACAGTCACAGAGTTGTTGTGAAGCCATTCCTTAGTTATTTTAGCTGTGTGCTTAGGGTCATTGTCTTGTTGGAAGGTAAACCTTCGGCCCAGTCTGAGGTCCTGAGCACTCTGGAGAAGGTTTTCGTCCAGGATATCCCTGTACTTGGCTGCATTCATCTTTCCCTCGTTGCAACTAGTTGTCCTGTCCCTGCAGCTGAAAAACATCCCCACATCATGATGCTGCCACCACCATGCTTCACTGTTGGGACTGTATTGGACAGGTGATGAGCAGTGCCTGGTTTTCTCCACACATACAGCTTAGAATTAAGGACAAAAAATTCTATCTTGGTCTCATCAGACCAGAGAATCTTATTTCTCACCATCTTGGCGTCCTTCAGGTTTGCTACCTCCGTCAGGAGGTAGCAAAGTCCATGCGGGCTTTCATGTGTCTTGCACTGAGGAGAGGCTTCCGTCGTGCCACTCTGCCATAAAGCCCTGACTGGTGGAGGGCTGCAGTGATGGTTGACTTTCTACAACTTTCTCCCATCTCCCGACTGCATCTCTGGAGCTCAGCCACAGTGATCTTTGGGTTCTTCTTTACCTCTCTCATTAAGGCTCTTCTCCCCCAATAGCTCAGTTTGGCCAGACGGCCAGCTCTAGGAAGGGTTTTGGTCATCCCAAACGTCTTCCATTTAAGGATTATGAAGGCCACTGTGATTTAGGAACCTTAAGTGCAGCAGAAAATTTTTTGTAACCTTGGCCAGATCTGTGCCTTGCCACAATTCTGTCTCTGAGCTCTTCAGGCAGTTCCTTTGACCTCATGATTCTCATTTGCTCTGACATGCACTGTGAGCTGTAAGGTCTTATATAGACAGGTGTGTGGCTTTCCTAATCAAGTCCAATCAGTGTAATCAAACACAGCTGAACTCAAATGAAGGTGTAGAACCATCTCAAGGATGATCAGAAGAAATGTACAGCACCTGAGTTAAATATATGAGTGTCACAGCAAAGGGTCTGAATACTTAGGACCATGTGATATTTCAGCTTTTCTTTTTTAATAAATCTGCAAAAATGTCAACAATTCTGTGTTTTCTGTCAATATGAGGAAAAAAAATTAACTTAAATGATTTTAGCAAATGGCTACAATATAACAAAGAGTGAAACATTTAAGGGGGTCTGAATAAGGTAAATAGAGATATGTGGCGCTAACTCAAAGTGCATAAATGTGATAAAATAAATATAATCCAATTCTTCAAGTAAAGTGCATATGCGTAAAGAGCAAAATCACATAAATAAAGTGACTAAACATCCATTAAATTCATAAAAAGTGACATCGGATAAATAACAGTGAAATTCATGAAATATGACATCAAATAAATAAATAGACAATTCAAATGAAGGTGAATAAATCCAAAAATAGTCTAAAAGTGCATAAAGATGAGAAAAAAAAATCACAAATTTAGAAAAAATTGAGAAAAATCGCATGAGATAAAAAAAAGTCGCATGCAATAACAAAAATCACATTAAAGTGCAAAAAAGTGCAGAAACGGTATAAAAATAGCCACAAGTCAATCCAATTAATGTAATACAGTTCCAATGTGAACAAAGTGAGTCTTCATAAAACAGTTTGTGCAAAAAATAGATGAAAAAAGTGCAAGTGCAAACGATGATAGGTGACAGATTCCTCTTAATAACTGTACTCCGTGGTGCGCCACATGTTTCCCCCAGCCTCTCACCTCTATCAAAGACCCCTAGGGTCAAGTCAAGCCTGTAATCAGGAAGTGAATGAAACACCATCAATCGATCTGTCTCCTCCAATCGTCACAGGTCTGGGAAATCTCCAATGGAAGGCCTCAAGTTCAGCAAGTTGGGTGGATGCATGCAATAAAAAGGAGACCGGAAGTACTGGGATCTGTGCTGTTTATTTTATGCTGTACATGTAAGTTACTATGTTGTTTTAAATAAACCTGTTTTGAATACTACATAATGGGGATACTCCTTTCTATTGCATGCCTCCACCCAACTTGCCGAACTTGAGGCCTTCCATTGGAGATTTGCCAGACCTGTGACGATTGGAGGAGACAGATCGATTGATGGTGTTTCATCCACTTCCTGATTGCAGGCTCGACTTGACCCTAGGGGTCTTTGCTAGAGGTGAGAGGCTGGGGGAAACGTGTGGCGCACCACGGAGTACGGTTATTAAGAGGAATCTGTCACCTATCATCTTTTGCACTTGCACTTTTTTCATCTATTTTTTGCACAAACTGTTTTATAAAGACTCACTTTATTGTGAGTTGTAACTGTATTAAATTAATTGGATTGACTTGTGGCTATTTTTATAGCGTTTCTGCACTTTTTTGCACTTTAATGCGACTTTTGTTATTGCATGCGACTTTTTTTATCTCATGCGATTTTTCTCAATTTTTTCTAAATTTGTGATTTTTTTCATCTTGATGCACTTTTAGACTATTTTTGGATTTATTCGCCTTCATTTGAATTGTCCATTTATTTATTTGATGTCATATTTCATGAATTTCACTGTTATTTATAAGATGACACTTTTTATGAATTTAATGGATGTTTAGTCACTTTATTTATGTGATTTTGCTCTTTACGCATATGCACTTTACTTAAAGAATTGGATTACATTTATTTTATCACATTTATGCACTTTGAGTTAGCGCTACATATCTGTATTTACCTTATTGTTTTTCTGTGTGGGAACACTGCCGTATGTTTGGCAGCTTCTTAATCCTCTTTAGCTGCCTTGGCTTGCCTTGGTTTTGCGCATTCGTTTTCTCCTCTGTTTCTTAAGGGGGTCTGAATACTTTCCGTCCCCACTGTATGTAAAGAAATATATATAAAAAAATATATAACAAGATTATTATTATTATATGTATAAATAATGAATGAATTGATAATGAATATAATTAATTCTATAAATGCCATGGAATGAAATAGAATCATAATAATATATTTAAAAAAAATGATTGAGAAAAAGAAAAAAGGAAAAGAAGGGGGGTTATATCTATATGTACATATGTATATGCACCCATATGCACGATTAATACCAGTGATTAAGGATGAGCTGAACACCCCTGGTTCAGTTTGCACCAGAACATCCGAACAGGCAAAAAATTCGGAAGAACACACGAACACCGTTAAAATCTATGGGACACGAACATGAAAAATCAAAAGTGCTCATTTTAAAGGCTTATATGCAAGTTATTGTCATAAAAAGTGTTTGGGGACCTGGGTATCAATGCAAAATTTTTTTTCAAATCGGACGTTTTTTCGGGAGCAGTACTTCGTAGAGTTTGCATCGTCTGGCCCACATATAGCAGATGGCAAGGTCAAATTAGTACATATAACACAAACTCAGTGGAGCAGGTGATAAATTACTTTATATCGTAGTGGTTGCCAGACCTATCAGAAAAGTAGGATTGACCATATTGGATAAACTGACAGGTCAAACATCCTTTTTTCTTACACTGAAATATACCAGTTTTATTGTCAAAGTATAGCCTAATATCCATTACTTTTTTAATTTGCTGGGGGCAACAATGTTCTTAAGAGTACGGGTTCTTTTGAACGTAACCTGTGGAGCTGAAGGTAGAATAGGTCCCAGTTTCGGATCCATATGCAGAATATGTCAGTGTTTTTTGACAATACTCTGGATGGATCTGTATTTACTGTTGTACATAGTTACGAACCTGATGGTATCAGCATCTGATATTTCATGGATCTTCGGAGCTGGTAACTTTTCCAGAAATTTATCGTGAGCAGTTTGTACTAATTCCGCTGGGTATCCCTTTTGTAGAAACGTATTTTTGAGGGACACACTCTGTAACTCATACTCCCCACGATTGGAGCAGTTCCTCCTTAGCCTTTGAAACTGTCCACTCAGGATGTTTTTTATCCAAGATGGATGGAGGAAACTGGTATAGTGTAAGTACGAGTTGCCGCTGGTGGGTTTACAGTAATTTTTAGTGCAAATGGACCCGCCTTCATGGTATAGAACTAGGTCCAGAAACACTAAGTTTGTAGGATCTAACACATGTGTGAAACCGAGTCCCAAATTGTTGTCATTACAATGAGTAAAAAATGACTCAAATAGCTCAATACTCCCGTTCCAGATGATCAAAATATCATCAATGTAACGCCCGGGGAACACTATGTATATGTCATAGGGATTGTGTGTCCATACATATCTCTCCTCCCAATAGCTCAAGGCCAACTTTAGCATATGAAAGGGCAAATTTGGCTCCCATAGCTGTACCATGTTTCTGAATATAGAACTTGTCCTGAAACACAAAATAGTTGTGCTCCAAGCAAAATTCTGTGGCGTCAATCAAAAATTGGGCTTGCCTGAAATTCACATTGGGATCTTTAGAGAGAAAATGTTGGAGTGCCTATAAGCCTACTCTGTGTGGAATCAAGGTCTAAAGAGACACCACATCCAGTGAGGCCCGCAAATATTCTGTCTCCCATTTGTAATTCTGTGTCTCAATCACATGACCAGAATCCTTAATATATGGCGGTAATCCTGAAACTATAGGCTGTAAAAAGAAGTCAATGTAATGGGATAATCCAGAGGTGAAGCTATGAGTACTAGTTACAATGGGTCTGCCTGGAGGACATATGGTGGATTTATGAATCTTTGGCAAATGGTAAAATTAGGGGGTGCTGCATATGTGGGGCAGAAGAAACACTTCAATTCCACTTGTAACCCTGGCAAAGGATCCCTGTTTAGAGTGTCATATGTCTTTTGGTCAGATGATAGATGTTGGGCCTCTTTTTCATAGTCCGTTCTATCTTGAAAAACCAACCTTTCTCCCTTATCGACATTGTTTAATGACTAACAAGTTGTTGTTCTTTAAAGTACTCTGTCAGGAGGTAACTGGCTGTACGTTCAGCACTAGAAAAGTTGAAGGGACTCGAAGACTTAGTATTACACAAATTCAAGAGATATCTGTACGTGGCCTGATAGTATGTCTCAACATAGGGGCCTTTGCAAGCTGAATGAAAGAACGTGGCCTTGGGTTTAAACCCTGTGTGAACCACCTCTGGAATACCATAGTTGTCACAGGAGATGCTATCGGGCGCCGGGAGGCCTCCCATGGAGGCAGAGTTTTTTCTTTCTATTTTTCAGGTCCGTCGGGCGGTGTTATTTACGATGGTTGTACATCGTGGGACACTTTTTTATTTTAATAAAGGAATTGTCAAAAACTGTCTATTGTGGTTTTTACTTTTTGACACTTTTTTGGTATATGGGTAGAGGTACAATGTATCCCATACCCATTCACATAGGGGGAGGCCTGGTGTGGACTGGGGGAGACCCACGCCGGCAATACATTACATCTGTGAGCAAGTTTAAATTACATTTTTTTGCTTAAGAAATGTCATTTTTCTGTGGCACACATCACACAGATGGGCCACTTTACATGCAGACTAAGGGGAGCCCCCAGGCACGATATTTAAAGGAAATTTTTTTTTTACTGTTTCACTTTAAGCATTATTAACCACTTCAGCCCCAGAAGTATTTCCCCCTTAATGACCAGGCCATTTTTTGCGATACGGCACTGCGTCGCTTTAACCAACAATTGTGCGGTCATTCGATGTTGTACCCAAACAAAATGTATGTCCTTTTTTCCCACAAACAGAGCTTTCTTTTAGTGGTATTTAATCACCTCTGCGGTTTTTATTTTTTGCGCTATGAACAAAAAAAGACGGACAATTTTGAAAAAAAATATTTTTTACTTTTTGCTATAATAAAAATCCAAAAAAAATTTCTTCATCAGTTTAGGCCAATATGTATTCTTCTACATATTTTTAGTAAAAAATCGCAATAAGCATATATTGCTTGGTTTGCACAAAAGTTATAGCATCTACAAAATAGGGGATATATTTATGGCATTTTTATTATTTATTATTTATTTATCTTTTACTAGTAATGGTGGTGATCTGCAATTTTTAGCGGGACTGCGACATTGTGGCGGAAAGATTTAACACTTTTGACACTTTTTTGGGACCACTGACATTTATACAGCGATCAGTGCTATAAATAAATAATATAAATAGCCACTGATTACTGTGTAAATGTCACTGGCAGGGAAGGAGTAACACTAGGGGATGATCAAGGGGTTAAATGTTCCCTAGGTGTGCTGCTAACTGTGAGGGGATAGGACTGACTAGAGGAGGAGACAGATCATTGTTCCTACTTGGTAGGAACAGACGATCTGTTTCTCCTCCCCTGTCAGAACCGGGATTTGTGTGTTTACACACACAAATCCCAGTTCTGGCCTGGCTTCAGGGACACACTGTGGGCGCGCCTGCTATAGTGCTTTGAGGAGCCAAGGTACCATGATGGCGATTCGTGCAGCCGTGTCAACCTACCGCGGTATAACTACAGTGGCTGGTCAGCAACTAGTTAAAATCGAGTGAAAAAATTGTTGTTTTAATAACTTTTTTTGCATTGTACCTGTACACTTTTTATGGCAATAACTTACATATAATCCTTTAAAATGAGCACTTTTGATTTTTAAGTGTTCTTGCATAGCAAGACCACTTACTGTTATCTCACATATATATTATTCTTATTATTATAGCCAAATTTACCACCCTAACTCCTCCCACAGTTTTTACACTACATAGACAAGTAATATACCGAAACGTGCGGATTGTTTCCGAATGGTGTGCTATTACTTTGTGGAACGTTTCGCCGAATGGTTCACGAAATATCGTCGTTTTTGCGGCGAAATTGGTCCCATAGGAATGAATGGGGAAACTAGAGTGGGAGATGACAAAAGCTGGAAAATCAGAACATGATTTCTAAACTGCCGCCACTCCCTCATTTTCAAGCCCACCTACACAAATCTTATATCAAAACGTTCAGCTATCCCTGCTGCCACTAAACATGTCCACGGCTAAGCCATAGTCCTGATAGTTTTCACAATATGACCATTTGTTTGTAACTCACGCCGTCCATTGACATTCATTGAAACTACACTCTAGCCCCCTCCAAATTTGAAGGGCAATTTCTAAACTGCGACTGTGCCTTCATTTTTAATATTTCAGAGACATACTATACATCAAAATCTAGGTCTGGGTCTTGTGATTCTCACAATATAAAGATCTTCGCTGTAGGATGTATAGTTTTTAAAATACGGCCATTTGTTTAGAGGTCATTTCAGGAAATTTTAGCCATTAATCAGAGTGTACTGTTAGTGTTTGTTTTGTTGCCATGGTTACCAAAGCTTCTGTTATACACAGGGGGGAAGGTGGCTGGAGCATCTCAGCTGATTACAGAGCCCGGGGGAGGGGACAGACACACCATGTACTGATTTATAATAGAGGAATATGATGGGGCAGTTTTGATGGGGTAATTCTGATGGGGCAGTTTTGATGAAGCAGTATTTGGGAAGCATAAACAGGGCATGAGCGTTGCTAGGAAACAGTGGTTGTAAACACAAGATGCTGAGACACTCCAAATGCATGTGACTTCATCTGCTAGACTTGATAATGCTTGTAGACTCCTCCCACAGTTTTCACACTACAGAGACAAATAATATACCGAGACGAGCGGATTGTTCCCGATTGGTGTGTTATTACTTTGTGGAATGTTTTGCCGAATGGTCCACGAAATGACGTTTTTGCGGCGAAATTGGTCCCATAGGAATGAATGGCGAAATGTTCAAAACTAGAGTGGGAAGTGACAAAAGCTGACAACCCCATGATCAGCCAAAACATTATGACCACCCCATGATCAGCCAAAACATTATGACCGCCCCATGTAAAAAAAAAAATATTTTTGAAAAAAAAAAAAAATTTTTGAAAAAAGTAAAAAAATAATTTTTGAAAAAAAAAAAATATTTTTGAAAAAAAAAATATATATTTTTGAAAAAAAAATATTTTTGAAAAAAAAAATTATTTTTGAAAAAAAAAAATATTTTTGAAAAAAAAATTTCTTTTAAAAAAAAAATTATTTTTGAAAAAAAAATATATTTGAAAAAAAAAAATATTTTTGAAAAAAAAAAATTATTTTTGAAAAAAAAATTACTTTAAAAAAAATAATAATTTCGAAAAAAAAATTATTTTTGAAATAAAAAAATTCATTTTTGAAAAAAAAATTACCTTTGAAAAAAAAAATTACTTTTGAAAAAAAAAATCATTTTTGAAGAAAAAAAATCATTTTTCATTAAAAAAAATTCATTTTTAAAAAAAAAAAATTACTTTTGAAAAAAATGTTCAGCTCTTTCAGCGAATGATGGAACTTTTTTACTACTATTTATACTTTTTAAAATATTAAGCTTTTTAACACTTTTCACAGTTACTCAAGCCACTCCACCCCACCCAGTTACTCCGCCCACTCCAGTTGTAGAGGCAAGAACACTTTCACAATTTCCCCAGAAATTGTACCTTTTCTAGTTCATGTTTGTGTCCCGTAGACTTTAATAGGGTTCGCAGATTCGCTCAAACTTTTTGCCTATTCGCATGTTCTGGTGCGAATCGAACCGGGGGGGTTTGCTTCATCCCTACTGTTCATTTTGCAAGGGAAATTGAACTTTGGAAGGAAATTTTCCCCAGCGCTTATTGAATGAGGGGAACTCTGCTGACTTACATCATCCAATCATGTGCAAGCAAAAATGCTTTTTTATTTTCAATGCACGTGATTGGGTATTATTTGCAAAGTAAATATTCACCACATTCACATTTGGCCACAGGGAAGTCCCGTGAATTCTCCGATCATCAGAGGAGGGCAGGGTCACTGG
This sequence comes from Aquarana catesbeiana, assembly GCF_042186555.1. NCBI lineage: Eukaryota > Metazoa > Chordata > Amphibia > Anura > Ranidae > Aquarana > Aquarana catesbeiana. The sequence goes on from NC_133326.1 coordinate 357,508,149, forward strand.
GTGGCCCCGCCCTCCCATATATAAGAATTGTCAGAAGAAGCCAAGCGTCACACGGCTGAAGACTCCCACTGAGGCGGATCGTGCGACAGAGAGGAGAAGAAGCCTGGAGGAAGATGTGGGACGAGAAGAGCAGAGGAAGAAGAAGATGGAGAAGAAGAAGATGAAGAAGAAGATGGAGGAAGAAGAACACCAAAAGAACACCAGAAGAAAGAAGATGGAAAAAGAAGCTGAAAGAAGAAGGAATTAATAAAGGACTTGTCAAAAACCGTCTCTTGTGTTTTTTAAACTTTTTGACACTTTTTTTGTGAAATGGTAGGGGTACATTTGTAACCCATTACCAATTCACACAGGGGGGCCAGGATCTGGGGGTCCCCTTGTTAAAGGGGGCTTCCAGATTCCAATAATCCCCCCGCCCGCAGACCCCCACAACCACCGGCCAAGGGTTGTGGGGATGAGGCCCTTCTCCCCATCAACATGGGGACAAGGTGCTTTGGGGGGCTACCTCAAAGCACCTTCCCAATGTTGAGGGCATGTGTCCTGGTACGGTTCAGGAGGTGGGGCACTCTCTCATCCCCCCTCTTTTCCTGCGGCCTGCCAGATTGCGTGCTCAAATAAGAGTCTGGTATGGATTTTTGAGGGGACCCCATGCCATTTTTTTTTCATTTTGGTGTGGAGTTCCCCTTAAAATCGATACCAGACCTGAAGGGCCTGGTATGGAATTTAGGGGGATCCCACACCATTTTTTTTTAATTTTGGCGCGGGGTTCCCCTTAATATCCATACCAGACCTGAAGGGCCTGGTATGGAATTTAGGGGGACCCCCACGCATTTTTTTTATTTTGGGTTGGTGTCCCCTGTGGGGAAATCCCATGCAGTTTTTATCAATGAACTTTTATGTGTATTGTCGGACCGACAATTCATTAATAGCCACGAGTAGTTTTAAATGACTTTTTTTCCTTTGAAATGTCATTTTGCTGTCAGACTGTTCTAAACACGGGAAACATGTGCCCCTTTACAGGCATACTATAGACACCCCCCAGGTATGGAAGTTAAAGGAATATCACACTTTTATTGTTTCACTTTAAGCATTATTAAAACCACTGCTCCCGAAAAAACGTCCGTTTTTAAAACTTTTTTTTGCATTGATCCATGTCCCCTGGGGCAGGACCCAGGTCCCCAAACACTTTTTATGACAATAGCTTGCATATAAGCCTTTAAAATTAGCACTTTTGATTTCTCCCATAGACTTTTAAAGGGTGTTTCCCAGCATTCGAGTTTGCCGCGAACACCCCAAATTGTTCGCTGTTCGGCGAACTTTAAAATGAGCACTTTTGATTATTCATGTTCATGTCCCATAGACTTTAATGGTGTTTGTGTGTTCGAACAAATTTTTTGCCTGTTCGCAAGTTCTGCTGTGAACCGAACCGGGGGGTGTTTGGCTCATCCCTAGTCCACAAGGATCAAGTGGGGTTTGTAGAAGGCAGGCAGGCCTCTGATGGAACTTGCCACTTTATGACCTGATTCAATGGGCAGAGTTCAGCCAAATGCCTTTCTGCTGCTGTCTCTTGATGCGGAGAAGGCCTTTGACGGGGTACACTGGAATTATCTAAAGGAGGTCCTCTTAAAATATGGCTTTGTAAGCCCCATCCTCTCGGCAATCTTAGGTTTATATTCTCTTCCCAGTGCCAGGGTGTGGCGCTGGGAATGTTTTCGGAGTTAAGAAGGGAATATAATATACCTTATCACACATTTTATAGATACTTACAGATTAGGTATGCCTTAGAAGCTCAATTCAAGACCCAAGTACTAATATGGAGTAAAACTCCGCTTTTTCAAAAGATATTTAAAATGGACACAACCATGGGGCTTATTTCCGAAATATATGGTCAGCTACGTAAAGGAGATAGGCCTAGACCGGACCCAAGTGATAATAATAGAGAGAAATGGGAAGCAGATACTGGAGAAATAACAAATGAACAATGGAAGAGAATATTGGAGATGGGTCCTAAGATATCGATATCCCCTTCACAGAAGGTGTCACATCTGATGCTGATACACAGAGCTTATTATACTCCCAAGAAGTTATTTATGTACGGTTGGAGACCCGATGCGAAGTGTCCCAGATTTCAGGAGAGTGGGGACCTCATACATATGATGTGGAGATGCCCAAAGTTGTTTTGTTATTGGGAGGGGGTTCTGGTTACCATAAACGGGACCTACGGGACATCCTTGAGTCTGGAGGTTTAGCTCTGTGTGTTGGGATATAAGCAGAAATCAGATGAATCAGATGAAGGTCAGCGTATGACAGTTGCAATATTAAGATGCTTGTTCCAGGCTAGAAAATTGATTGCGCAGAGATGGCAGTCGAGGGAACCCCCTGCAGTAAGTGATTGGATCAATACAATAAATTAAACTATATGAAAAGAAAAAGTAACTTATGTAAAGAGGGGAAATCTTAAAAAATTTGAAAAGATGTGGAGAGCGTGCTTGGTGAGAATGGGCATTCCCCGTTTAGTGGGCTAAACTTAGAGCAAGAGCTACGATTTACTAAAAGGGTTAAGCTCAAAAGGTATTTTCTGGACAAGTTAATACAAGTAGAAGGGAATAAAGCATTATAACATAGTCCAAAATGAAGACAAGAGTTGATGTAGCAAAATATAGATAAAACTAGAAAGCCAGCATAGTTGCATATAGCCAGTGAGTATTTCTCTAATGGGTTGGGAGGGGGGAGTTGGGGAAATGCTTGCTGGAAAGTATTACTTTGTTGACAATTCCCAAACCAGGCAAACCTACAGATAATCCAGCAAACTATCAGTCCCATATCACTTCTAAATGTAGACAGGGTACACTGGAATTATCTAAGGGAGGTCCTCTTAAAATATGGCTTTGGAGGCCCCATCCTCTCGGCAATCTTAGGTTTATATTCTCTTCCCAGTGCCAGGGTGTGGACCTCTGGACTTTTGTCTAAACCCTTTGATATTACCAATATCAAAGCAGAGGTTCCCATTCTCCCCTATAATATTTGCTCTCATTATGGAACCACTGGCAATGTCAATAAGATACAATCCTAACATCTCAGGCATTGAGGTTGGTTCGGAAGAGCTCAAAATAGGCCTATACGCGGATGACGTCCTCCTTTCCCTCTCCAACCCCTTAATATCTCTCCCCGCTGTACAAAACACCCTAAAACATTTGGCTGTGTCTCTCTATACAAAACCAACTACTCCAAGTCCAGCATGTTAGGTATTCTCCTTGACGCTTCCCTTAAAAACCAAATTACCAACCTGACCCCTTTCTCCTAGGTACCAAACAATTCCCTCACATACCTAGGGATACAGCTCAAAGCACCTTCCAGTAACATCCTCACTGCTAATTACAATAGAGTGGTCAAAAAGCCAAACAACATATCTCAAGACATGAAACAAATTAAGGTCTCCTGGGCTGGCTGCATAGGCCTGGCAAAAATGTTTTTTCTACCCCATGTACCTTATTTTTTTAGGACCCTACCTCTTCCACTGCTATCTCAACACCTGAGGAAAATACAATCTGTCATTAATGCCTTCATTTGGAACAAAAAAACGCCCTCGGATTAAAGCATCGTTACACTGTACACCAGCCTCCTTGGCAGGATTAGGCGCACAGAATATAGCAAATTATTATAAGGCGGTCATCTTAGACCAAACTAGGCATTGGTTGGTATCCCTAGATCCTCCATCCTGGATACAAATAGAGAGGTCAACGCTCCACTCCTCAACCAGAGCTACTCTCTCTGCAACCCTTATCAAGGCACCATCAACCTAACTCCAAACTTAGCAAGACTGTAGCCACCTCATGCATCTGGTCCTCATTAACACGATCAACAACAGGAATACCAATCAATGTCCTCTGACTCCTCCCACTTGAGACAACAACCCTTTTGTCCCCGGACCTTAAAGTTAGTGCTTGGATTCAGAGTAGCATTAAGAGAATAGGAGACCTCTATAACAACTCCTACATCTTTTCTTTCCAAGAGTTCCAACAACAGATCCATATCCACCGTAATGACTTTTTAACATATCTTTGCATCAGACTGATACTCCAGAACCTTAAGAACAACGACAATAATCTCCTTAACCTACCTTAACCTTTTACAACTTTCCTGCTTCCACACAAAAAGGAATCTCATACTTTTATCGCCTGCTCTCAACCCACTCAGCAAAATCAAAGTCTTCGTCCATGTCATACTGGGAAAAAACTCTACACTTCTCCATTCCTCTCCATCATTGGAATACTTCTCTTCAACCCCCACTAAAAATCTCCCAATGCATTTCACATTGGGAATTGCTTCATAAGATCTTCCACAAGCAGTATTATACCCCGACCAAGCTTGTCTCTATCTTCTCAGATCATTTCCCCAATTGCTGGAGACTATGCGGTCAACTTTGGATCCCTCTATCACCTCTGGTGGGAATGCCCAAAGATCTCTGCCTATTGGGCAGGAATTGTGAACTTTATCTCCTCTGTTTCACTCTACACCCTATCACTTACTCCACAAATGTCTTTTCTGGAAATTGGCATCCTAAACCTCCCCTTGCATTTCAGATCTCTTATTTCCCACATCTTGATTGTAGCCCGACTGGTCCTCACACGGAAGCAAAAACCTTCTACACTACTAGATGAAGTTATCTGAACCCTCAATAATCACTTTCTGATGGAACTAGCATTTGCCAAAGCAAATCTCAGATTAGCCACCTTTTTGAAAAATTGGGAACTCTGGATTAAGGACTGCAGGAGCTCCGACATCACTTAATTATACTACTAACACACCGCTGGATCCTCTTTGCTCCTTTTTCACTATTTGGCTCTTTATGCCCTCTTCATAAAACTTTCTAATTGCACACGTTCTTTAATCTTTTTTTTTCTTTAATTAATCCACATGGGCCTTAACTCTTGCTCCCTTTTCTCAACACCCCTTCACCCCTGCATACCACCATAACAACTCATGTGCCAATGGACCTACTGATATTTCTCTCCTAGGCTTCCAACAAATCCCTTAACAACACTGGCAAATACAAGACTTGCTGCTTTCAGCCCTTTTCATTATAGCCAGTCATATGGACAACCTCCTCCATCACAAACGATCACAAACTTTGATTACTTTAAGGTGACACCCAATCTCCATACCCTTCACCCCCCCCTCTCTTTTCCCCACTCCTCACCCAGATTGTGAACATTCTTAGCCCACTGTTGAATATTTTCACTTATTATATATGGTAGCGATGTATATTTGTATAATGAATTTCTGTTTTTTCTTTTGAAAATCGATAAAACTAAGTTAAAAAAAAAAAACAGGAATTCAAATGTATTTATATTAGGTCACCTAAAACATAGCTGCTAACGTCTATAGGCATTTTAAGTCATTACCAACAGGACACGTAAGATTTGCAATAAAGTTCTCTGACCCTCTAAAAAAGCATACCCACCAACTGACCCCTCACTGCCTTTTTGGCACTTGTTCTGTTCTAATCCCATCTAGTTTGCATGTGTGAAGGTTATCGCTAAGGAGTTATATCAGAATGTGCAATTTGTCATAAATTGGTATAACAACAAGATGCAGGAAAAAGAACATTTAAGAAAACATGCAATAGGAAAATTATGCAGTCTCTGAAGAAAGGACAGGATCCATATAACATTCTGCCGAAGGAATCTGCTCCAGGGATGAAGGAGAACCCCCGTGTTGTGCCCTCCGTCAACAAACAGAGAATTGTTGGTTGTATTTGTGAAGAAGACAATTCTGCAATTATCTGGTTCTGGATCCACGAGGGAGAAGTGAACCGGTGTCTACAGTGTGGCTCTCATTACAAGCTTGTGCCGCATGAGATTCCACACTAACAAGTGTGACTTGTGATACTGTCTGTATCTTATTAAACCCAGAACATTTTATTATTAAAGTCTTGACCTGTTAAAAAAAAACACAAACATGCAATTAGCTGAAAATGTCTGAAACAATGGTCACTATTTAAGCAACCTTTTACCATGTCTATTGTTCTTTATCTTAGTGTTGTGAATCTTTCCTAAACAAGTTCAACATTATTGTCATTGTTATTATTGCCATTTTTCTTCAGCTAGTACATGAGGACATAACTACAAAGATAACATAACTGCTTCTTAATCATTCTTTAACCTTAATCTTAACTTTTGATATCACCTAAGAATGCAGAAGCACAAGAACAATCTGACCAGGTACCCACCACTCTTTTGATATTAAAACTTACAGATATGCAGAGTGTCCCAGCAGATTTAAAAAAAGCTGTCTGAACATGATCTACAGCAGAGCTGCACTGGAACATTGCAGGTCACAGATAAGAAGACCAAACACAGGAGGGCAATTGGGAAGTGTCACTGAAACTTCCTTGCACATTATATCTATTTATCATTCCCATTTGATTTGGACAGGAATCACACCACATTGCTGTTCAAATCACATGTGATTCTTTGCAGTGCCATTTGAGCTCATTCATTTTGTATAGGCTCAAATCGCACCACAAAGATTTCGGTTCCAGGTATCAGAGCATTTGTACAAGTACGAGTACTCATGTATATGTTTAATATCGACACCGAAACTGATATCGGCATCAGTGCAACCCTTATTCTCAGACAGCACTTCTCTAGTCTCTGACTGTATATTCTACATATCCAAAAATAAATAATAGTGGACAGTGAAGGGGGAAGCTCCAAAAGAGGAATGGTGAAAGTAAAAGGGGCACAGTTTGGAGGCATACAGTAAAAGACCGGTATTGAGGGACTAAGAAGAAGAATGTAGTAAGACATACTTTGTAGTCCCTATGTTTGTAGCTATACCCCTGTGAGAATGGCTTGACCAAACCTGCCTTGGTTCACATAGCCAAACACTTGACAAACCCTGTACAAACCTATTACAGGTACTTATATTGTACTGTCAATTTACACAGCACATATAGATCAGTCCTTACCCTCAAGAAGCTTACAATCTAAGGTCCCTCACATTCTTACATATACATACAGGGACCAATTTACCTACCAGCATGTTTTGGAGTGTGGGAGGAAACCACACACAGGGAGAACATGCAGACTCCATGCAGTTAGTGCCAGGGTTGGGATTTAAACCGATGTCCCTAGGCGAAAGTACTAACCACTTGGCCACCATGCTGCCCACAAATTTTATTGAACCTGAACTTAGCAGTAGTAAGGAGAAAAAATTTTGACCCCCTGCATTTATAGCTGCACCCCTATGAAAATGACTTTATTTTCAGTGGCTTGGATTTAGAGCCAGTAGTGAGCAAAACTCCCTGGGTTTACATCAGAAAGGACTTGACGAATCCTGTAAAAAAGTTCATGAACCTGAACTTAGCAGCAAATCCCATCACATTTCTGTTACTTATTCTGTTCATTTGTAGAGCTAATAGGCAAGCTACTGTCAAAAAAAGTCTTGGGAACCTGCAATTTGAACCTAGGCAAGTTTGCTTATTCCTTGTTCTCAACCAAACCACCAAGAGTGAAGCCAATCTCACAGAGGTATAGCTGCAAATGTGTGGACTCCAAATTTAGTCTCCTTACATTTTTTTAATACTGTACAGCAAGTTTATGTAGGTTCAAAATATGTCATGGAAAAAACACAAATCCTTTGAGTTACACACTTAGGAAGGCCAAACCGTAATTATTTTCTTTCCTTTAACCATGGGTTGAAGGAAAGAAAGTTGCTTGATTCTGAACGTGTTGATGGGAAATCCCTCTCACGGAGCTATTGTATGCTGACAGCAGGAGGGTTCCCTACCGTCAGAATACAATGATCATCATTTGCGACCTTTAGCTGCCAGCAGTGATCAAATGAAAACATTTTGACAGACTGGATCAATTTCAGTATTACCAGCCTGCCCATACATGGATTGGCCACCGTGCTGCCCACAAATTTTATTGAACCTGAACTTAGCAGTAGTAAGGAGACAAACTTTTGACCCCCTGCATTTATAGCTGCACCCCTATGAAAATGACTTTATTTTTAGTGGCTTGGATTTAGAGCCAGTAGTGAGCAAAACTCCCTGGGTTTACATCAGAAAGGATTTGACGAATCCTGTAAAAAAGTTCATGAACCTGAACTTAGCAGCAAATCCCATTACATTTCTGTTACTAATTCTGTTCATTTGTAGAGCTAATAGGCAAGCTATTGTCAAAAAAAAGTCTTGGGAACCTGCAATTTGAACCGAGGCAAGTTTGCTTATTCCTTTTTCTCAACCAAGCCACCAAGAGTGAAGCCAATCTCACAGAGGTGTAGCTGCAAATGTGTGGACTCCAAATTTAGTCTCCTTACATTTTTTTAATACTGTACAGCAAGTTTATGTAGGTTCAAAATATGTCATGGAAAAAACACAAATCCTTTGAGTTACAGACTTAGGAAGGCCAAACCGTAACCATTTTCTTTCCTTTAACCATGGGTTGAAGGAAAGAAAGTTGCTTGATTCTGAACGTGTTGATGGGAAATCCCTCTCACAGAGCTATTGTATTCTGACAGCAGGAGGGTTCCCTACCGTCAGAATACAATGATCATCATTTTCGACCTTTAGCTGCCAGCAGTGATCAAATGAAAACATTTTGAAAGACTGGATCGATTTCAGTATTACCAGCCTGCCCATACATGGATCGAAATGTGTCCGGTTTAACAATCTGACAAACCCCTAAAAAAAATGAAAGGCAGTTTTGCTGTGGATGGGAGAACAGCTAACAAGTGTTCACTTGCTGCTGGCACATATAGTAGTTGTACTAACTTTTAAATTATGTACTGTGAACACAAGAAGATTTATACAATTAAATCACAAGTTGCTAACTACCCTAATCTTACCCTATGTAGATTGTTATCTTTACCTAGCCTCTACTCTCCTAATTTGTAAAAGGCAAATAGGTTGTTCATTTTACAAGGGAATTTGCACTATGCAAGGGAATGTTTCCATAGCTTAGTGGATTTAGTGAACATTCAGTATGCAAAGAATACCCAGTCATATGCATGAAAAAAAAAAAAAAGAATTTATGCTTGCACATGATTGAATGTTTGAAGTCAGCACAGGTCCCCATATTCATTTAGCTTACGGTAAATGCCCTTGCAATGTGCAAATTCCCATGATGTTTAAAAATAAAGACAGCAGGGAAATTTCTATTACCACAATTTAAATTACCTTTTTTCTTTGAAATGTCACTTTTGCTGCAGTACACCCTAAAGCAAAAAAATAAAAATAAACATTAAAAAACTATGTGGAACATGGACCCTTCAAGTCCGATATGGATCTTAAGGTGCACTCCAAATCCATAATCTGACTTTGAATCAAAGCACACAGCATCATAGGCCAAGAAAAGGGGAGGGGCCCCTTTTCTTCCCCACCCCTGAATCATACCCAGCCACATGCCCCCAACATTGGGAGGGTAGCTTGCAGAGGTCCCCCCTGGAAATATACCTTGTTACTAGGTTAAAAAGGACAAGGACATCTTCCCCACAACCTTGGCCTAATGTATGTGGGGGTGTAGGGAGTGACTTATCAGAATCTAGAAGCCCCCTTTAAAATAAGGGGCCCCAGATACCAACTCCCACTATGTACATGAGTAAGATGTACTTAGTCCCCCAGTTTACTCACTAACAAAAAACACTAAATTGAAGTAAACACACAAATTTTAGAAAAAGTAATATACTGAAGGAAAAAACACAAACTTTATCTTTGACAAGTACTTAAAAAGTACAATAAAAAAATGTAAAAAGTAGAGCTATCACATCATCCAGTCAAGTAGTTTCACATCAATCAAGATGAATGACTCCTACCAACCCATCAAAAAAAAAAACATGCCAACCTGTCTGCACCCTCCGACTAAAATGCACTAATGACAGCTTCCCGAGCTGTTATCTGTATTTTTAACAAGAGAGAGGGGATAGTGGCTGACATCATTGATGAAATAAGGACAGCAGATGAATGAGGATGGGTGATGTCACTGGTTTCTAAAGACATAGCTGGTCCTGCTTCCTAAAAGCCATTGGCAGGGGAAAAAGAAGCTGTCATACATTGTAGTGGTAGAAAAAAACACTTGTATGGAAAAAAAATATCCAAATGTCTATTTTACTCAACTGAAGCCACGGTCACACATAGTGATCCTTTTCTCTTCTTTTGTTTTACTTTCTGGAGTCATTACTTCAGGTGTCCTCATTACTACCAACTTGATGTGATTTGTGGAGGCAACACTTCCAGTGGCCAGGTCCTATTTCAAAGGCCCCAGAGTGAAGAGAACTCACAAAGGGTGGCGAGGGGACCAGTGCCCATGAAGATAAGAAGCAGGGAAAATGTATGGACCCCAGGGCAGGATGGTAACTTTGCTCATAGAAGAAACTGACTTTGATCAATTACACTGCAGATTGGCTTAGGAAGTGGTGTTTGGAATCACGACTGAGGAAAAAGGTAATTGTTGCATAATACACTATTTGGAATGTATTTTTTCCTGGAGTTGGACTTTAAGTATCATAATTTTCCATCTGCAAAAAGCTGAAGAATCAGCATTGGTGTGGGGGGGTGGACCTTCAAAACATTTAAATTTCAGTGGTTCCATAAATGTTTAAAATTATGACATTCAGGCAGTCTCCTGCATTGGCATATTAAACTGACTTAAAGTATGATTAATTTAATCTGTTGGCTGTATTAATATGTTGTAGTTTTGAGTAATTTTGTTACATCAGCATTATTTCAATTTCAAAGCAGCACTTAAATCCTCATCAAAGAATTATCAATATAAGTAATCTTCTAGACTAGCTGAAATGATAGTAATTACAGATGATGATATTCATGAATCCATTAACCTTTCTTGTGTAGTTCCAATCTTGTTTGATCCCAGTAGTGATGACCCTGTTTCTTAACTGACTTAAGGATGCATCATATGAAAAGAGACAAGTTGTGCATGTAAAATGAAAGTATTTGCAACTGTTCTGTAAAATAATTGGTCTTTAACATTAAGCAGAGCAGGCGCCATGCATGTAGCAAAGGTAGCAATTTACCTTCATTATATGCGAATCAGGATAAAAAACCTCAGGATTCCTTTGGGCTAATTACAAGGTGTTAATAATAGCAATATAATGGCAGCAATTTTCCTACTTTGCCCACACATATAATCTGTTTGAGTGCCTCATAGGCTTGCCTCTGAGTTTATATAAAGCCAACTTAGTCTCCAAATATGTTTAGTAATTTAAATTTTACATTACGTCTCTGTTTAGTGTCTGTTTTCTCTGATATGTGATTGTTGGTTAAAAAAGTAATGGCCAAAGGCAAGTCAAGACAAGACATGTCAAGTCTCTTGTATCTGTTTCTCTGCTGGTAACTCACATTCCAAAAATGTCTCACAGCAGACAAGTCTCAAAGTCAAGAGCCAGTGACTCTGTGTACTAATATTCCTGTCAATCGATGTCCAAATTTTACATTTGATGTATAAATGAACTGAACAGCGCTTATGAATTTCCCAGTTATAGGACCTCACAGTGGACAATTTTTTAATGATCCTGAATAATGTTTATTATTTTTGTACTTTTAATATCCTCTCAATAACTTCATGCAACAAGACATAAATGTGTTTGAACTTCCACAAAAATGCTAAGGTCATTAAGGTTGCAATGCGTCTAGTCTATATTATAGTAATTCTACACTAATAATAACATATATATGTGCATTTTGATATCTTTAGCATAATATTGTTAAACTATATTAGCTTCCTTGGTACAATACTAGATTTTCTGTTCTTTCATTTGTGCAAAATTCAATCAAAGCTAGGTAAATTACTGTGCTAATTCTAATCAATTACAGGCATCAGACTTGACCATGTTCCTCCATCTGTCCCAGCTGATTACCCTAGTAATTATTACTTGAAAGTAAACCATACGTGAGACTCCTAAACACAAATGTGCTAGATGTGTCTTCTACTTGTACCTTCCGCTCTACGTTCCAACTCAAATGTTGTCCTGCCAAGGGACATTGAAATGAATTAGTACTGTGATAGCAAAGCCAACATGCACTGTACATGGGATGTATGGTAAAGTGGAACTAGATCACACAATCCTTTGCAGTAATAAAACAAAAATCTCCATTTCTATTCCTGTTAGATTTATTTGCTTACTTCAGAAACTGAAGCGGGACTGTCTTGATATGTATTTAGATCTGCTTTTGCCATGAGAACTTAAAAGTGGTCAAGAGTTGATATAAGCATACTGAAAACCATGACAGTTATGCCCAGAGGCATGCCTTTGATGTAGCATACACTGAATGTAAATGAAAGCATTACAGAAAATAAAATTTTTATGTTTAATTAAAGATTTAATACTTTTTATTGAACGCAAGCTTTCAATTGGGAAACAGTTAAATTGGTGGCTTCAGATGATCCCCAAAATATTTGATTTGGTTTTTTTACCTCATTAGGGAATGAATAAATGTCTATTAGCCACCTGCAGGCCATGGTTTCTTGTTGGACAATGGGTATCAGATGGGTTAGAAAACATTGTCTGATCATACTTCCCTTCCTGATAACCACTGGAGGTTTCTGCAGTTTGCCTCCCAGACCGCTGTTCATGGGCTTGAATATACAATATTACTTTTCGTGTTTGGGAATGCCCGAAGGCATTTGGAAGGTGTCTGCTTGTCCAATTCTCTTGTTTTGCCAACTTTTTGCTGCTTATTGAGCAATTAGTATTAAATTGCAAAGGAGAGAGGCAGGGAGAAGTTGTTACACTCCAGAAGAAAGTGAACAGACAGTTTTCCATACCTCCCTTCTAGATATCAAAGCTGTATTGTACATGCTTAAATATGTATAAAAAAACATTGTGAGGATGCTAGATGGCACTTGTATATCTAACTAATGTATATGGCAAGTTTAACTGGGGTGCTATATATAGAGATTTAGGAAGTTAACATGTGACTGAAAACCTATGCTGGAGATAAAGAAAACAGAAACAAAAGCTGCTAAAACAGATTACATGATCCGAGGTGTTGCAACTATGTGCCCAAATTATTAAAGCACTGATCAGAGTGCTTGACCTATTCTTGACCTGTCTACCACAGTGAAGATGCATACTTATTCAGTTCCTTAAGATGCATAACTTGTCTAAGTGAGTTTAAGGATTTGTGGCTAACTATAAACAATTTAAACTACTCTTACATGAAAATAGATGCCACTTGTAGGTGACTCATACATAGTCCTGATTTTTTGCTAGCAAGCAGTGTAGATAGTAATGAATGAACAACAGACGTTTTTGCCAGTGGAGAGATTTTTACAGCAAGTAAAAGAAAAAAAATCTGACTAAGTAGAGTAGAAATTCTGATTAAAATGGAATCAGTTGGTATGGGAGCTGCCATGGTTGATCTGGCCCTGGACAAATCAAAATTTGGATGTCTCAACGGGGCCCAGACAAATGTTGATCCATCTATGGCTGTTCCTGTTTCAGAGAAGCCGATCTAATGACCAACATCTCTTGATTTGGCTTGTTGGAATACTTTCCTTCAATCAGGAGAATCAAAGGCGTCCCCACTGTCAGAATACTTTAACAAAGCAGGGAGGATTCCTCCATCCATCTCGCTTGTGTGGATAGGAGAAGCCATTCGGTTTTTCATCTGCCAATGAAAAAAAAACGGATCCATGTATGGCCAGCCTTAATTTGTTTTTAAAGTTACAGAGTTTTTGAGTGGTCATCCTTACCCTTAATCTCTTAATCATTTAGATATTTTCTTTCCCAAAACAGGAATGCACATATTAGGTGTCCTAGCACTAATATGCGCAGGCTTGTTCTAGGTCAGTGGCTCTCAAAGTAGTGAGGGAAGGATAAAGATGACAGCCTTGGAAAATGGACTAAAAAAAAATAGTCAGCAGTGACATCTATATATTATATACTAACAAGATTATTTTTAAGATTATCCCTTTTTTCACGATAGTAAAGACAATGTAGTTTGTATATTTATAAACAGCTCCTCAATTGTGAAAGCTGTGCCCCAAAAGGACAAAGTACTTCTCACAAATATTACATGTAGGCTCCGTCTACAGTTAATCTTTTCCCTATGACTGACTTACCTTGTTCTGCACTGTCTTTCTGTGTGGAGGTGGCCATCTTGGTAGAAGAGCAGAGCTTTGTCACCTAATGTTAGAGCTGCCCCATGATGATTAGTTATTACATGACTGGTTGTGTGAATTATCCAGAAGCAGTAACAGAGATGGAAGCACAGATCCACAGAATAAATGAAGCAGAAGCTGGGATATCATTGCAATTCACAGGTCCTCAGCTACAGCCATCTTGGTAGAGGCAGCAAGACTTTTTCTCCTAATGTTAGAGCTGCCCCATGATGCCTAGTGATCACATGGTTGATTGTGAATTATCAAGAAGCAGCAGCAGGGATGGAAGTACAGATCCACAGAATGAATAAAGCAGAAGCAGGGAGATACTTGCAATTCACAGGGCCTCAGCTAAAATTTTTTTTCCAGCTCAGAGAACAGTAAGTGGCACAGTAGTAACCAAATCACCAAATCTAGTGCCAACAAAAGGTCACAGGCAGCAGTGCCTTAGATAATGACAGGGAGTGCTCTCCTATTTTTCATGTGGCATTTAGGACCAAAGGTATTTTTTTCAGCTTACTACTTTGGAACAATTATAAGATAACAGATCATCACTTTTGGGTTGAGGTCCACTTTAACTGAAAAGTTGAATGTACAAGCCATTAGTCACAAAATAATGATAATCAAAAAAAACAAATTTCCAATTTTTCATGGGAATTGGTGAAACATTAATTTAGTCAGCCTTATCAATTTACGTCATTCAAGCTATTTTGTTTTTCAAGTGTGCATAAATACTTACATCTGGGAATAAATAAAAAATAAATAATAAATAAATTTTGTTTGCAATTCTCCTGTGTGGGGGTTGGGCAAAGATCATAAGAATCAAAAATGTTGCTTTAAAAAAAGTAATAATCGGGGAAATTCACTTAAAAATGTAAACTGAAGAAATATAATTAAAGCACGTGATACAGCTGTAGAAGAAGGAAAAAAGTCCTTATTTAATTTGTAGAATAACAGAGATCAATAAACTTTGTTTATTTAATTTGTATGAGAAAGGAAGTCCATTGAGTACTCCAATTAAGATGCTCTCTAAAGAAAATCATATGGGGCACATTAACAATTTGCGTTAATAGAGAAAAATGAACTTAATACAACAATGCTTTGGGCATTACTAAACTTACTTGGCACTCTGTTTTTAATTTTTTCCCTTGTGTCATTTTGCAACATAGTTATAGAGATTGGACAAAACTGTTCTTTCTTCAGATGTATGATGAACAAGTCGCAGCATCTAGACAGAATGACTCCATGATATGAGCTGAAATGTAATTACAATAATGACTTCATTGAATGCCTTTGTTTATGTTGATTCTGAATATTTAGGTTCTGTGGTTTTTAGTCAGGAAAGAATAAAAACAGCCCTAATTGGACTGAAGCCATCAGTAAACAGCCACCTTCTTGCCTACAATAATGTAAGAGGTGTGTCATTAAAAATTGATCTTTTATAGCTAACATTCAGTCAAATGTTTCCTAGCTTGAACATTCTTCTCTTGATTAAATAATGCAGATAAGCTCTTTGACATGTCAAATATTTTCTGAGTACAAGTCAACTGTCACAAAAAAATTATTGTAACATTAGATGATGCAGCATATGCTATCTTTACCACTTCAGATGTCATCTGTCATTTTTATTTTTAGTTCTACTTTTATTTCAAATGCAATGTAAAACAGGTAAAATGTATTTTAGTTGCTGCTTTAAACAACTACTATTTAATGACACCCCCAGTTTATAATTGTATTTTTTTTTTTTTTAATTAAATTTTTGTTCATAGAAAAAACAAAACAGTATTACAGAAAGTACACAGATATAAGCTAAAGTATGGAATACATGGGTACAAATAGAAGTGTCCATATGTGCAGAGCATAGATGTATCAGATCAAAACTTAAAGACAGCTTATAGGTAATAGCTATATAAGAAAAAAAGAGGTCAAACACAAAAATAAAAGCAAATTTATGGTATAAAGAGAAGAAGGGTGCCAGCTCATATACAGGGAACAGATCATAAAGAAACCATTTACAGTGTACTGGGTGGTAGAGAAGTACCATATTCCGAACGATCCCAGGGGTCCCATATTTTATTAAATTGAGTAGTTCTATCATGTACAAATGCCGTCAAGTACTCCATCCTCCGAATCTCGGCCACTAATTGTAGGAATCTAGACCACGGAGAGGGGGTGTTCGACAACCAACATAATGGAATGCGCCTTTTGGCAGCAAGAAGAATGTATGAAATCAGTCTGTTGTCCTTTTTAGTGACACCAGAAAAAGGGAGGCCCAGAAGGTAGTGTAGAGGATCTAGCGGAAGGGTCTACCACTCTCTGTATCAACTGCATTACCTCACGCCAAAAGGGCTGAACCATAGAACATTGCCAGAAAATGTGGAATTGAGATCCAACACCTGTCCCACTACGCCAACAATGTGCCGGGGCTGAGGGATCATATTTATGAATGACTTCAGGTGTTTTGTACCAAAGCATAAGAATCTTTATAGACGTTTCTCTTTGGAGTACACATTTAGAAGACCCAAAGGTGGAAGACCATATCCTATCTCACGACTGTAGGGAAATGGGTCTGCCTATCAACTGAGCCCATCTCCTTATATCTCCTATATCTCCTATATCTCTCCATATATAAGTGTGATGTCTCAGTGAGAGGGGTTGACTCACGGAGGATGTGGTGAATAGATGATATTAAATGTAGCTGTTGGGGACCCTGGGCACACAGATATTCAAAGGGCGTGAGTTTGTCTAGGGTCATGAGTGGGGAGTGAGAATAGAAGAGATGTCTGACCCGTAAGTAGAAGTGAAATAAATGTTTTGGGATGTCAAATTTCTCACGCAGGCTATCGAAAGTGCATAACCTGCGCGAGATTGGATGGACTAGGTTTCTAAGTTGAAATAGGGAAGCATTTATCCATGGAAATACTCTACCCAAAGACAGGCTGTCCGGGATCGTTGGATTGAAGAGAACATTCATAAGAGGAGAACATGGTGAACTAAGAGGGTAATTTTTGAGGCACTTACACCATACAGCTAGGGTAAAATTAATTGGAGCAGTGCATAGGCGTTTATAAATGGGATCCATGGGAGGAGAGGGAGTCCATATTAAAGAGCAAGGATGCACCGGATACAACACACCTTTCTAAATGAGGGACCAAAGGTCCGGTGC
This sequence comes from Aquarana catesbeiana, assembly GCF_042186555.1. Classification (NCBI taxonomy): domain Eukaryota; kingdom Metazoa; phylum Chordata; class Amphibia; order Anura; family Ranidae; genus Aquarana; species Aquarana catesbeiana. The sequence goes on from NC_133326.1 coordinate 357,525,441, forward strand.
CTGTAAAGAGGACCAAGACACAATGACCCTTAAATGGGAGGCGTAGTAATATTTAACAACATCCGGTTCTCCCAGGCCCCCCATAGATCTCTTGGCAAGAACCACTGAGCTTGCTATGCGATGAGCCCTGTCCCTCCAAATAAATTTCAAAAAGTTTCTCTGGGCTGTTTTAAGTTGAGATGTGGGAATGGCAACAGGTAATGTTTCAAAATGGTATAAAAGCCTAGGTAAAACAGACATTTTTAGAACGTTAATCCTGCCTAGGAGGGACAGGGGAAGTTTCGTCCAACTTTGCAGGGATTTATTGATGTCCAAAAGTAGAGGGGGATAATTTGCAGAATAGAGAGAGGAGTAAGAGGGAGTGAGAAGGATACCCAAATACTTGAGGGAAGTGGTACACCACTTATAGGGATAAGCAGCTTTGAGCTGGGATAACAAAGAGGGTGGGATGTGTATCGGAAGGGCTTCAGTTTTGGATGTGTTAACCTTATAGCCTGAAATGGCACCAAAGGCGGAGAGTAAATTGTGTAGTGAAGGGAGGGAAAGCAACGGCCTGGTAATAGTCAGCAGTATATCATCTGCAAAGAGTGATAATTTATACTCCCCCTGTTGCATCACCACCCCACAAATATCCAGATGTATACGAATAGACTCAGCCAGGTGTTCTAGGCACAAGATAAAAAGCAATGGTGAGATAGGACAGCCCTGCCGAGTTCCATTCATCATGGGGAAGCTAGGCGACAGGAAAGAGGACATCTGTACCTAGGCCGTGACCCCAGAGTACAGAGCCTCTAATGCTTTTGGAAAAGGTCCCTCAAAACCATACACATGCAGGGTAGAGAACATATAAGGCCAACTCAGTCTGTCAAATGCTTTTTGTGCGTCCAAACTCAGGACAAGAGCCTGGCATGAGGATATATCAAGTAGGTCAATCAAATCTATGGTTCGACGGGCATTATCCCCACCTGGTCTTTATTGATCAACTTAGGGATAAGTCTAGACAATCTGGAAGCAAGAATTTTCATGAATATCTTGTAATCTGTATTTAAAAGGGCTATGGGCCTGTAATTATCTGGAAGAGAGGGGTCCTTCCCAGGTTTTGGGATAACAGAAATATAAGAATGGGAAAATTGGGAATGTGGAGAGTGTTCTTTGAGTATAGATTCATAGAGAGTCAACATGTGGGGAGACAGTATGTGAAAGAAGGTTTTATAGTAGAAATAGGGCACACCATCTGGGCCATGGGATTTGTGTAGAGTAGGGATGAGCTTCGAGTTCGAGTCGAACTCATGTTCGACTCGAACATTGGCTGTTCGCAAGTTCGCCGAACAGCGAACAATTTGGGGTGTTCGCGGCAAATTCGAATGCCGCGGAACACCCTTTAAAAGTCTATGGGAGAAATCAAAAGTGCTAATTTTAAAGGCTAATATGCAAGTTATTGTCATAAAAAGTGTTTGGGGACCCAGGTCCTGCCCCAGGGGACATGGATCAATGCAAAAAAAAGTTTTAAAAACGGCCGTTTTTTCAGGAGCAGTGATTTTAATAATGCTTAAAGTCAAACAATAAAAATGTAATATCCCTTTAAATTTCGTACCTGGGGGGTGTCTATAGTATGCCTGTAAAGGGGCGCATGTTTCCTGTGTTTAGAACAGTCTGACAGCAAAATTACATTTTGAAGGAAAAAACTCATTTAAAACTACCCGCGGCTATTGCATTGCCGACAATACACATAGAAGTTCATTGATAAAAACGGCATGGGAATTCCCCAAAGGGGAACCCCGAACCAAAATTAAAAAAAAAAATGACGTGGGAGTCCCCCTAAATTCCATACCAGGCCCTTCAGGTCTGATATGGATATTAAGGGGAACCCCGGCCAAAATTAAAAAAAAAAAATGACGTGGGGTTCCCCCTAAATTCCATACCAGACCCTTAAGGTCTGGTATGGATTTTAAGGGGAACCCCGCGCCAAAAAAAATAAAAAAACGGCGTGGGGTCCCCCCAAAAATCCATACCAGACCCTTATCCGAGCACACAACCTGGCAGGCCGCAGGAAAAGAGGGGGGGACGAGAGTGCGGCCCCCCCCCTCCTGAACCGTACCAGGCCACATGCCCTCAACATTGGGAGGGTGCTTTGGGGTAGCCCCCCAAAACACCTTGTCCCCATGTTGATGAGGACAAGGGCCTCATCCCCACAACCCTGGCCGGTGGTTGTGGGGGTCTGCGGGCGGGGGGCTTATCGGAATCTGGAAGCCCCCTTTAACAAGGGGACCCCCAGATCCCGGCCCCCCCCTGTGTGAAATGGTAAGGGGGTACAAAAGTACCCCTACCATTTCACTAAAAAACTGTCAAAAATGTTAAAAATGACAAGAGACAGTTTTTGACAATACCTTTATTTAAATACTTCTTCTTTCTTCTATCTTCCTTCATCTTCTGGTTCTTCTGGTTCTTCTGGCTCTTCTGGTTCTTCCTCCGGCGTTCTCGTCCAGCATCTCCTCCGCGGCGTCTTCTATCTTCTTCTCCTCTGGCCGCTCCGCACCCATGGCATGGGGGGGAGGCTCCCGCTCTTCTCTTCTTCTCTTCTTCTTTTCTTCTCTTCTTCATTTTCTTCTCCGGGCCGCTCCTCACACATGCTAGCATGGAGGGAGGCTCCCGCTGTGTGACGGCGCTCCTCATCTGACAGTTCTTAAATAACGGGGGCGGGGCCACCCGGTGACCCCGCCCCCCTCTGACGCACGGTGACTTGACGGGACTTCCCTGTGACGTCACGGGGAATGCCACAGGGAAGTCCCGTCATGTCCCGTGCGTCAGAGGGGGGCGGGGTCACCGGGTGGCCCCGCCCCCCCCGTTATTTAAGAACTGTCAGACGAGGAGCGCCGTCACACAACGGGAGCCTCCCTCCATGCCAGCATGGATGCGGAGCAGCCCGGAGAAGAAAATGAAGAAGAGAAGAAGAGAAGAAGATGAAGAAGAAGAGAAGAGCGGGAGCCTCCCCCCATGCCATGGGTGCGGAGTGGCCCGAGGAGAAGAAGATAGAAGACGCCGCGGAGGAGATGCTGGACGAGAACGCCGGAGGAAGAACCAGAAGAGCCAGAAGAACCAGAAGAACCAGAAGATGAAGGAAGATAGAAGAAAGAAGAAGTATTTAAATAAAGGAATTGTCAAAAACTGTCTCTTGTCATTTTTAACATTTTTGACAGTTTTTTAGTGAAATGGTAGGGGTACTTTTGTACCCCCTTACCATTTCACACAGGGGGGGGCGGGATCTGGGGGTCCCCTTGTTAAAGGGGGCTTCCAGATTCCGATAAGCCCCCCGCCCGCAGACCCCCACAACCACCGGCCAGGGTTGTGGGGACGAGGCCCTTGTCCTCATCAACATGGGGACAAGGTGTTTTGGGGGGCTACCCCAAAGCACCCTCCCAATGTTGAGGGCATGTGGCCTGGTACGGTTCAGGAGGGGGGGGGCCGCACTCTCGTCCCCCCCTCTTTTCCTGCGGCCTGCCAGGTTGCGTGCTCGGATAAGGGTCTGGTATGGATTTTTGGGGGGACCCCATGCCGTTTTTTTTTTTTTTTTTGGCGCAGGGTTCCCCTTAAAATCCATACCAGACCTGAAGGGTCTGATATGGAATTTAGGGGGAACCCCACGTCATTTTTTTTTTTTAATTTTGGCCGGGGTTCCCCTTAATATCCATACCAGACCTGAAGGGCCTGGTATGGAATTTAGGGGGACTCCCACGTCATTTTTTTTTTTTTAATTTTGGTTCGGGGTTCCCCTTTGGGGAATTCCCATGCCGTTTTTATCAATGAACTTCTATGTGTATTGTCGGCAATGCAATAGCCGCGGGTAGTTTTAAATGAGTTTTTTCCTTCAAAATGTCATTTTGCTGTCAGACTGTTCTAAACACAGGAAACATGCGCCCCTTTACAGGCATACTATAGACACCCCCCAGGTACGAAATTTAAAGGGATATTACACTTTTATTGTTTGACTTTAAGCATTATTAAAATCACTGCTCCTGAAAAAACGGCCGTTTTTAAAACTTTTTTTTGCATTGATCCATGTCCCCTGGGGCAGGACCCAGGTCCCCAAACACTTTTTATGACAATAACTTGCATATTAGCCTTTAAAATTAGCACTTTTGATTATTCATGTTCGTGTCCCATAGACTTTAACGGTGTTCGCGTGTTCGAACAAACTTTTTTCCTGTTCGCATGTTCTGGTGCGAACCGAACAGGGGGGTGTTCGGCTCATCCCTAGTGTAGAGGAAGGACTTTAATAATAGAAAGAAGTTCCTCTGCAGTTATATCTGAATTCAAGCTAGCTAGATCAGAGGAGGACAATTGTGGGAGCTTTATGTTAGAGAAAAATTCTCCAAATTTGCTTTGAGTAAAAATGAAATTATTGTTAGGAGTCAGACAGTTATACATTTTGTGGTAGAAGGAACCAAAAGTTTTGGACATCTCTTGGGGACAATAAGTTTTGGTACTGTCAGCTTGAAAGAGTAAGTCTGGGAATGAGTTAAATGGACGCGGTCGTAATTTATTGACTAATATCCTATGAGGCTTATTAGAATACTCATAAAATTTTTGTTTTGTCCAGAGTAATGATCTGGTTACCCTGCCTAGTTGTACTAATTTGATTTGTTCTCTGAGATCTGTTCCCTTACGTAGTTTCGACACTGTGGGATTACACAATAGCCGTCGCTCGGCAGACATCAGATCAGCCAATAGAGATTGTAAATGTTTATATCTGTCTTTTTTCAGACGAGAGCTTTCTGCTATGCACTCTCCATGGAAGACAGCCTCGTGGGCCTCCCATAGCATAAAGGGATCAGGGAGAGATCCTACATTGAGCTGAAAATATTATTTTAAGCTTTTGGCCAATTTACTACGTGAGACATCGTGTTGTAAAAGGTGATCATTGAGCCTCCAATGGCATGACCTAGTAAATGTCTGGGAGAAAGCAAGATCTAATATAATAGGACAGTGTTTCTCAACTCCAGTCCTCAAGGCGCCCCAACAGGTCATGTTTTCAGGCTTTCCATTATTTTGCACAGGTGATTGGATCAGTTTCACTGCCTTAGTAAGTACTACAGCCGTTTCATCTGAGGGAAATCCTGAAAACACGACCTGTTGGGGCGCCTTGAGGACTGGAGTTGAGAAACACTGTAATAGGAGCATGGTCAGACCATGTAATGGGAGAGATGTCAGACTCTGTCACATAAGGAAGAAGAGGGGCAGAAATAAAGAAATGGTCAAGGCGGGAATACATTTTATGAGCTGCTGAGTAAAATGTAAATTGATTGGCGGAGCGATGTTTAATCCTCCATGAGTCAAAAAGTTGTTGGGATCTAATACATTTACAAAATGAAGTGGCTTGAGACAGTATTTTCCTTGAAGGAATATCTTTAAACAAGGTTTGTCTGTCTTTAGTAGAAGACATACCCAGATAAAAGTCCCCCCTACAATCATAAAGGGTTGAGAATGATAATGAGGATAGTCAAAAAGCTTGTTCAGGAAGCCAATCTGGCCCATATTGGGAGCATCTAAATTGACTAAGGTGAAGGAAGAATTGATATAGTCACAATCGAGGATGAGAAATCTCCCATGGGGATCTACAAGAGTCTTCTTAACCCTGATTGGATAAGATTTCCAAATTAAAATTGCTACACCCGCCTTACCTGTGGAATCAGAGGCAAGGTAGGAGGTGGGGAAGAATTTTGAAGCAAACTTGAGTGAACCACCTGCACGAAAATGCGCCTCTTGAACCATTATGACATCTGCCCCAGAGGATCTGAACCCCTTCAGAGCTAGCCAACGTTTCCGAATGGAGGCCAGACCCTTTACATTGTATGACATTATCCTTAAAGCCATAAGCATGTTATGTGTATGGAAACTTGTAGAACATAAAAAAATATAGGAGGGAGGGGAACATAAAGGACAAAGCTAAGGGAGTAAGGTTGGATGTGATTACACTCATACAGACTTAGCCCCTGAATACCTGCATAACAGCAAATACACCATAGAAAGAGAAAAGGAGTATGAAAAATAAAAAAGAGATAAGGGCAAAAAAACAACATTTGCGACCTCAAACTACTGAGCTGGCATCTGAGTATGGACATGGAAAAAAAAAACAAGATCAAAATCATGTATAAAAAAACCTCAGTAAAAAAAAACAAAAGGAAGAAAAACTTTGTGTGTCTGAGATATAGCCATATCTCAGGAGGCCCTAAAAAACAACAGAGGCCAAGTAGAGACACATGTGGACCACCATCAGGGGAATCCAGAGAGTAAGGGAAGGGAACCGCCGATCCTCCTTGTGAACATGGCAGTAGCTGTGTGTGTCAAACAGGATGAATCCTAATAGGTCAAAATAAAGTCAGCAAAGAGAAAAAGTAAAAGTAAAATAAGAACTGCTGTCAATCTGCTGGTGTAATAAAGACCACAATAATAGTAATAAAACCACATGGGTTGGAAAAAAAAAACACCCCAACTTACACGTGGGGTAACTTATAAACCTTTAGTCCAGAGCAGTAGACTGCGATTCTCTTGGACTACGAATAATCAAAATATGACTTTGAGCCCGAAAATCCCCTGTAGGAGCATCAAGGAGGTTGTTTGGAGAATCAAGGGCGTTGAGGCGTGGATAGTTGTTTCTTTGATCGACTCCTCACCGGGGTCCAAACCCAACTAGGGGTAGTGGGAAACGGATGAGCTTGGGCCTGAGGAGGCAGCAGGTCTTCTTCTGGCATAGGGGGGAGTCCCAGGTTTTTTATGAAAGCTTCACCTTCTTGGAGATCACGGAGATTGTGTTGCACTCCATCCTTGGATACAGTGAGGCTGAAGGGAAAGCCCCAATAGTAAGGTACTTGATGACATTGCAGATGGGATGTGATTGGACGTAGGTTCCTCCTTTTAGCAAGAGTGATGGGAGAGAGGTCATTAAAAATTTGTAGTTTAGCCCCCTTATACACGAGCTGAGCTTTATTTCTTGTGGCTAGGGTTAGTGCCTCTTTGCTCTCATAATAGTGGAACCTCACAATAACTTCTCTGGGCCTGGCTCCAGCTGGAGGTTTTGGGCCCAGAGAGTAGTGGGCCCTGTCAAGGCGCCAATCCACATCTACGACCACGGGGCCATGGTATTAAAAAGACCCAGGAGGAAGGGGTGCAATGCAGAGTCTCCCACATTTTCAGGGATACCTCTGAAACGAAGGTTCTGCCTTCTCTCCCTATTTTCCAAATCCTCTTGCTGTAATTGCAGTTGGGAGACTGACTGTCTCAAGTTATGGTTTTCCTCCTCCATAGCCTGCACATAGTCAACCATTTCATCAAACTTGTGTTCAATGTCGTTAGTGCGTTCCCCAATTTGGTTTATTTCCCCTCTTAGTTCTGCAGCTAACTTGCTCACCTCTGTAGAGACAGTATGGGTGATCTGCTGAAGGAGAAGCTGCAGCTTGGCATCAAGCTTTGCATCAAGGATGGCTGGTGAAAGAATCTCCTGTGAAGAAGCAGGGGAGAGGGCCAAGCTATGGGTGGTGGCTAAAGGTTGTTTTTCAGCCTCATCTGTTTCCAGGAATGGGTCCATGGCGGCGAAGGGGTCTGCAGGCGAAATCGAGGCCACAGATTGCGGCCTAGTAATGTTCCGCTCCATGTGCGGCCCGATGAGCGGCCCAAACAGCGGATTGTAGTGCTTCTGCTGGCCAATCTTTCCCATGGTGTGCTTAAAGGGTTCCGCAAACAGTTAGGCTTACACCCGGTGCTTTAGATTGCTTATGTAGCTGAGCGGAGGTCTCGGAGGTCCGATGGAGCCCGGAGCTCACTCAAGAGACATCCTCCATGTTAGAAGTCGCGCATGCGCCCCGACACCCCCAGTTTAGTTCACAGATCTCAGTGCGAACTGTGAACTCGCACAGGAATCGGATCGCATAGTTGAGAACACCCATGCGATCTGATTCTAGTGCGGGGAAAAACAACTGTATGGCTGAACTCGCATTGCTCAGAGATTGCATGTGATCGGGTGCGAATCACATGCGATCTCTGAGATTGCGCTAGTGTGAACCCAGGCTTAAGGTATAATGTAGTTTAATGACCAGACCTGGCTCTATTGCTTTCCTCCAAATGCATTAATGTAGCCAATGTTGGCATTAGGAATATGCTAAAATGGGATTTCTTAATTATCTGGAATTTTACATTTCATTTCAACAAAATCTGATTTAATAGGGGAGGAAAAGTTAAAGTCTACGTATAGATACAACTCTTTTTTCAATTTGGATTTGGGGGGGATTTAGACTCTTTTGCAATATTTATTGCAATCTTTGCCTCCGTTGAGGAGATTTGCCCCTTTATTGTTTTTTTTGGGGGGGGGACTATTGGCCATATGTCATCAAGACATAAAGTGAAAAGAAATCCTACACTTTAGAGCTGCCTCCAGATTTCATCCTATGTCCTGATGCAAGTTTCGAATAAGAAGTGAAACAAATTTCCCCATCATGACACAGACTGCAAAAAATATATATATCCCAACAGTAGTTTTAACCCTTTTTTGGCCTTACACTAAAGTCATAATGGCAACAGAAACTACCCAAATGACCCTGATAAAATGTTTACATACCCTGGTGATTTTGGCCTGATAATATGCACACAAGTTGACACAAAGGAGTTTGAATGGCCATTAAAGGTAACCATCCTCACCTGTTATCAGTTTGCTTGTAATTGGTGAGTGTGTGTATAAAAGGTCAATGACTTTCCTGACAGGCCCTTGCATCTGTTATCCAGTGCTGCACTGATGTTTCTGGATTCTGAGTCATGGGGAAAGCAAAATAATTGTCAGAGGATCTGGAAAAGGTAGTTGAACTGTATAAAACAGGAAAGGGATATAAAAAGATATCCAAGGAATTGAGAATGCCAATCAGCAGTGTTCAAACTCTAATCAAGAAGTGGAAAATGAGGGGTTCTGTTGAAACCAAACCACAGTCAGGTAGACCAACTAAAATTTCAGCCACAACTGCCAGGAAAATTGTTCAGGATGCAAAGAAGAACGCACAAATAACTTCAGGTGAAATACAGGACGCAAGTTGCACAATAAGGCACTTGAAGAAAGATGGGCTACATGGTTGAGTCACCAGAAGAAAGCCATTACTGCGCAAATGCCATAAAGTATCCCACTTACAATAAGCCAAACAGCACAGAGACAAGCCTCAAACCTTCTGGCACAGTCATTTGGAGTGATAAGACCAAAATTGAGCTTTTTGGCCACAACCATAAACGCTACATCAACAAGGACTATGATGAAAGGTACGGAGGTGTATCGCTGATGTTTTGGGGATGTGTGAGCTACAAAATACAGGAAATTTGGTCAAAATTGTTGGCAAGATGAATGCAGTATGTTATCAAAAAATACTGGAGGAACATTTGCATTCATCTGCCAGGAAGCTGCGCATGGGACATACTTGGACATTCCAACATGACAATGATCTAAAACACAAGGCCAAGTTGACCTGGCATTGGCTACAGCAGATAAAAGTGAATATTCTGGAGTGGCCATCACAGTCTCCTGACCTCAATATCATTGAGCCACTCTAAGGAGATCTCAAACGTGCAGTTCATGCAAGACAGCCCAAGAATTTTACAGGAATTGGAGGCTTCTTGCCAGGAGGAATGGGCAGCTATACCATTTGAGAAGATAAAGAGCCTCATCCACAAATACCACAAAAGACTTTACACTGTCATTGATGTTAAAGGGGGCAATACACAATATTAAGAACTGGGGTGTGTAAACTTATGATCAGGGTCATTTGAGTAGTTTCTGTTGCCATTATGATTTAAAAAGAGTAAACACAGTTGATTGATAATAAATGGCTTCAGCCAAACACTAACCATGAGTGAAAGAAAAGCTTTTGTGTTATCATTAATATTCTCTGAAAAATGGCCAAGAAATCATACATTCTGTAAACTTATAAGCATAACTGTACATAACAAATACAAAACAATTAATGAAACAAACTAAAGTACCCTAAAACACCCTAAAGCACCCTCCAAAAAGCATACCTTTTAAATAATAATTAAAAGTAGAATAAAGTACATTTTCATCCAAGGAACTTGCCACTAAACATAACAGATAATAAAATTAAGTTTCTGTTGAAATTTCAAAGATGATGTGAAATTAACTTTGCAAGAAAACAGCTTTTCAGCATTATGTCAATTTAGTATTACCATGTAAGAATTTACCATTTTGCTGGGAGTGAAGGATCTATTTGATACCACTGATTAGTGTTTATCTTTTTATGCAAGTGCAAATCTGTATTACATAAAAAGAAATATTAAACATTTAGGAAAAAGCATGTCTTTTTGAAGGGGTGTAAAAAGTGGACTATATACAGGGGGTGTATACAAAAACTACATTTGGTTCTCTATAGGCCGGGCTAATGCCAAACTGAGCATAAGGGATATCTTTTCACTTGTGTATAATACCTCTGTCACTATTACAGATATAAAGCTATTTATGGTATGGTATGATTCTAGACTTAAGCAACAGGAAAGAAAAGAATGGAGTTCTTTCAGGATGTTCAGAAATGATCATACAAAACAACATACATAGAAAACAATTGACAAAATGTATGTGCGTGAATGAAAATGTCTCATTTAAATGGTATGCAATTCATCAGTTCAGTAGGATGAGGAAGGAGGGAGGGGGAGGGGGGAGGGAAAAGGGGAAAACAACAGGGTATAAGGATTGGTTTTAGGGGTGGGATCGCTGATCAAACAGCCGCTCGCCCCCGAACTCCGCTGATTAACTCTAGATATAAATACGAATACAAACGTATGCGAGCAAAGATAATACTAATAATAATAATAATCATTAACTAAGCGCATGAGGAGAAAAAGCAAAAAGCCCAATTATTATCCCACCCTCCAAGCCACTATACATTATTCCCAAAAGAGAGAACCAACTGCTACACTCAAGGAAACAGTATAAAAAATACAAAATACAAAAGTGTACAGTCAATATACCACAATACAAGAGAAAAGCCAAAAAAATGATGGAAGAAATAATTACCCAGTATATTGTCGCCTGTAAGCCCCAATAGAACCGATAAGACAATATTTAAAACAGAGTGAGAAAAAATATAGTCACTCCAGAAGCAGGACTGATCATTCCCGTCCCGTGCGTACCGACTCAGGATGAAAGTACAGCCTCTGTCCTCCGCTAGTATCTACACTGTGCCTTCCCCATCTGCTGTGAGGTGAGTCACAGCAAATAACTGGTTCTGGCTTCCCTTTTAGCATATGATTCCAACCGGAAGTGAAACGAGCAAGGTTAGCTCACTGACATCACTTCCGGTGCAAATGTCCCCTGGATTGAGCATGCGCGGTGACTCCTCAGTTGCCGCAACAGCGGCAAGTGAGGAGCCAGAGCTAAAGGCACCATCCAGCTGCCAAAGGAGAGAAGGCAGCTGGCAATGGGGAGACAAGAGCCTCTCCGTTACCAGGGGATGCTTGAACATCCAGCAATATAACCAACACTGAAGATGGTGCAAACGCTCTCAACGATGCAAAGTGATAGTGGACAACAATGACAGGACATTTTAGAAAAAACATTACAAAGTGAATATCTATCATAATATTAAAGAAAAAAAATTTAAGGCCAAATCCCCTAAGTTTCCTCAGTTGCAGACCTGCCCGGCGGTATGGGCATTTCTTAAGCAGACCATAAAGCATATCGAGGGGTTTTCTTTTCCACCACGCTTTATGAGCAACCTCACTGTAGACCAACAATCTGCCCTCAGGAGGCTTATCAACAGGCTCTCATTGATAAGGACCTTTTTGGATACCTAGAGGTTAAATGGCCAATTATACTGATGATCTTCTATGCCCTCCCGAAGGTCCATAAAAACCTTAAAAATCCCCTTGGTCGACCGATAGTGTCTGGCATCGGATGCCATACAGAAAAAGCCAGTATCTATGTAGACAGTCAACTCAGAACCCATGTCATTGGGCTCCCGTCTTATCTCAAAGACACGTTGGAGTTGCTTAATGTTATTAAGGGTCTTACCATCCCTGTGGGTGCTATACTAGTAGCTATCGACATTGAAGCCCTATACTCGAGTATTCTGCATGAGAGGGGTATCGAGGTGGTGGCAGGCTTCCTACGCGAACAAGACAGAAATAATTGGAAGTTATGTAATTTCATTATTTCTCTCTTGAGACACATTTTGATGTCTAACATCTTGTTTAACCTCCCCGGCTGTATGATTATTTCAGATTTTTGATGCTCAAAGCAGTACAATGTTTTGCATGGAAATTTGGCGTGTTTATATTGTAGGCCTGTAATTCTTAGGAATAATACACTTAAATCTGTCCAAACAAGAGTCTAGTAGACATCCCGGTCTTCTTACCTCAGAAATGGTTATATATAATATTATCATGGCCTGGAGTATTACTTCCTCAAGTTCTGAATTCAGCTGAAATTGAATTGGAGTTCAGTAGACATAGCCACCTTTTTAGGTGCTCTCCCTTCACTGATATTACACATGCTAAACAGCTCTGTTCTGTCATAAGGCAAGCACAACCACAAGGGTAATTCAAAAAATATCAAGGAAATGCCTAAGTAGCTTATGGAAGTGTCATTTCAGTCAAATTTGAACGACTGTTTCAGCAAAGAGACTGTCTGGGGAGGCAGGGATACGTTAAGGGCTTGTGATTTGGTGAAGTTGACTCGTAGTCCTGAGATTTTTTTTTTTATATCAACAATTTTTATTTGGTTTTACAATGTTACAGAAGATGAAAAAACGTAATATTATTACAAAATAAGTACAAATGCTAATAATCTTGTCTATCATATACATTTTAACTATTTTGATAAACTTTATGTATATCAACTGATATCATTAACAATTGGGTCTATACCTCTGACCCGATCGCCCCAACGGGATCTAACCACGACCAGGGAAAAGGAACCACCCGTTATATTTCTTATTTCCATATTTGTCACTTTTAGTACATTTGATCTAAAAAGACTGTGTGTTTTAGAAACATGTACTTCCATCTGAAACAAGAAAATAAAAAAAATAAAAAGGGTAAAAGGGGAATAAAAGAGAAATTAAGGAACTAAATTCCTGTGGATGGTGTCATTTATTTATTTATTTGTGGTTCTCAGTTAAGTGAATTGTGTTACTTTATAAATTTATTTTATCAAACTATACCCCCTTGGGGGTTGTTGTGTTGTATGTGTATTGTAGGTTTTATACCATTCCATCCAAGATTCCCATTGTTTAAGGAATTCTGTATATTTCCCATCTCTGTAGGCCAACATACTTTCATAGGTGTAATAAGTTGTAAGTGTACGAATAACGTCTGCAATCTCAGGAAGAGTTGTAGATCTCCAGAGCCTAAGTATGACCTGTTTGGCTGCCAGGAATAAATGGGTGGTAAATGACCTAAATAGAAGTGGTATGTTTTCTATGCCTAGGTTTAGGATAGCCAATGATGGTGAGCATTGAATAGATATTCCAGTGACTTGTTGAAAGATTACAAATACTTTGGGCCAGAATGTGGCCAATTTTCCACAGGTCCACATTATGTGAAACAGGGTTCCTGTTTGTGTGCAGTTCCTCCAGCATAACGGAGGTGTAGAGGGGTCAAATTTGGCTATCCTATATGGTGTTAGATACCATCTTTGTGAGATTTTGTGGGATAGTTCCCAGAGATTCGTATATTTGGTGGTTGAGTAATTGTATTGTAATGCTTTGTGCCACTGATCTTCGGTATATGATGTTTCTAGGTCTCTTTTCCATGCTATCATAGGATTTGTTTTCTCGAGAACATATTTACTATCTAAGAAATTATAGAAAAGAGATATTCCTCCTTTGCGATTCTCTGTAGCTGTAAGGTAGACATGTATTTTCCAAAATAAATTGTATTGAGGCGATTTACTGCTTTTGAGGAATGAGATTACCCGTATGTAGTTAAATTGTTCAGAAGATGGGAGACCATATTCTGATTGTAATTGTGTGAAGGATTTTAATTTATTGTCTGTAGATAGATCAGAAATCCATTTTACGCCTCTAGATAACCATTTGGACAAGCATAAGTTTGGAACTGATAGAGCTATTACATCAATGGTTATAGCAAGATGGATAGTGGGCGCTGGGATGGATTTAAGTGTTACTAGTGTTTTCCAGTAGTCTAGGGTCACTAGAATTGTAGGGGAGACAATTTTGTATTTTTGGGTATGGAAGGGTGAGGCCAGGAAGAAATTATGGAGGTTCCTACCTGGTACTTGGGATTGTTCAAGGGTTCCCCATAATGGTGTTGTTTGGTTAGGTAACCACCCTCTGACCTGTGCTATCACTGCCTCTATGTGGTAATCAATAAAGATTGGTGCTCCTACGCCACTTGCCTTTTTTATTTTGCTAAGTCTGGAGAAGGCACTTCTTGCTTTTTTCCCCTCCCATAAATGGTGGCTAGTGTACATTGAAAAAAGGCTTTTGGTGCTGGTATAGGGACTGTTCTAAAGATGTACAATATTTGAGGTAGTATTTGCATCTTGTCAGGATGAGAAGTGAGGTTAATCCCCAAATAATTAATCATATGACTGTTCCAAATATATGGAAAATTAGCTTGTAGTTCTGTCTTATCATGAGGAGATACACCCAAATCTAATATGTATGACTTGGTGTCATTTACTTTATAGTACGACACTTTCGGAGTATAGAGGACACTTTCCCCAAGGAAGACACCGGATCAGTAAGCATCAAGATCACATCATCAGCAAAAAGGCTGATGATATGTTTCCTTTGGTTGATCATAAAATCTTGTATTTGAGATGATTGTCTAATTTTTGCAGCTAGTGGTTCCGTTAATAGATTAAAAATGAGAGGGGATAGTGGACACCCCTGCCTTGTACCATTCGAAATCCCAAAGGTTTTAGAGAGCATCCCTGATGTATATACCTTTGCTGATGGAGAGGTATACAAGGCTAGAATAGCAGATAATATATGTCCTGTGAATCCAAATGTATCTAATGTTTGTGATAGATAGAGCCAGTGTACCCTGTAGAACGCCTTTTCTGCATCCAAGGCTAGAAGCAGAGAAGGCGCTCGAGTCCTCCTAGCTATTTGAATTATATTGATTAGGTGTCTGGTCGCATCTGATGCTTGCCTGCCTTTTGTAAAGCCTGATTGGTCTGGGTCAATTAGGGTAGGATGAATATCTATCATTCTGAGTGCTATCATTTTGGCATAGATTTTTAGGTCATTATTTAGTAATGATATAGGCCTGAAATTTTGGGGTTGATCAGGTGTCTTCCCAGGTTTCGGTAACGTCACAATGAGTGCTTCAAGCATCTCGGGAGGAAAGGAAGCAGAGGCAGCAGCTGCATCAAACACTCTGAGGAGGTGCGGTCCCAAAATTGATTGGAAGCTCTTATAATAATCTCCTGTTAGTCCATCTGGTCCTGGTGATTTGTTGCTCGGGAATGTTTTGATAGCACATAATAATTCTGTCAAGGAAAAGGGTGAGTTGAGTTCTTGTAGTTGAGATGGTGTAAGTGTAGGAAGTTTGATGTTGGTCAGGAAGTCATTTATGGTTGTTGATGTGGGTTGTGGTGTTAAGTCATCTTGGTTCAAGTTGTAAAGAGAGCTGTAATAGTCGCTAAATGCATCAGCGATGCCCTGTGGGTCATATATTTTTTGTTTGTTTTTAGGATGTATAAGGTAAGCTATTTTGGTCTTAAAACGTTGTCCTTGTATTTTCCTAGCCATTGCTTTCCCAACTTTATTGCTAGTAGAATAAAAGGACATTTTTGATTTTTTCTCTGTTTGTTTATATGTTTGGAGTAGTATAATTCTAAGGTCACGTCTCAGTTCATTAAGTTTAGCACTTGTGGTGGGGGTAGGTTTAGTTTTATTGAGAGCTTCCAATGTGTCAATTTCTGTTAGTAGATTAGTAATTTTTTGCTGCCTCTGCTTCCTAAGTCTAGCCCCTAACTGAATAAACATGCCTCTTATGTAGGCCTTGTGGGCATTCCACAGTAAAAATGCATTATCCATGGACGGTGAATTGATCTGAAAATAACTTGACAAGTGTTCTTCTAGTGTTTTTTTAGTTTTAGGGTTTTGGATAATATGTGAATTGGCGCGCCATACATAAGTGGTGGTGCCAGGATAAGAATCCTTTAGAGTGAGAAGAATGGGTGCGTGGTCTGACCAAGCTATTGTCCCTATTTTAGCTTGGGACACTTTTTGTAATAGCCACTTGTCCGTCAAGGTCAGATCAATTCTTGTATACGTACAATGTCTATGGGAAAAGAATGAGTAATCTTTCTCACTAGCGTGCAAACAACACCAAGTATCGTATAGATCCTGTGAACGTAAAAAGTTGGTTAAGGAGGAAGTTCTTTTCGAGGGCCCTGTAGTAGAGTCCATTAGTGGATCCGGAACAATGTTGAAGTCCCCACACATTATAAGAGATCCTTGTTGTAACTTCTTTACCTTCCGCATAAGCCCATTTAAAAATTTAATTTGGCGTTTGTTGGGGACATATACATTCATCAGGGTGTAGCGGGTGTTATTTATATCACAGACAATAACGAGGTACCGTCCTGAGATGTCATTCGTTGCTGAGATTAGGTTGAAGGAAATTGTGTCCTTAACTGCAATCATCACCCCTCTTTTTTTAGCTGGCATGTTGAAAAAGAAAAAGTGTTGAAATGATTTATGGGTACATTTAGGTGGTGCGTTTTGGTGAAAATTAGTCTCTTGGATGCAAAGCACATCGCACCGAGATGCGTCTGCTTCTTTCCATAGGGAAGCCCTCTTAGCTGGATGATTTAGGCCATGTGCATTTATAGAAAGAATTTTAACTGGCATCTTGGTGTATTAAATGGTGTTCTAGTGGCCGGTGGTAAATGTACTCACTGTTGAGAGCATATGCAGGTTGGTTATACGCGGCTTTTGTTCGTTTGTTCTTTTTGTTGACGATCGTACAGAATCTGTAACTGTCTTGACCCAGACAAGGACACTTGGTAGGAGAATCTGGATAGAATGGTAAATATAGTTCCTGTAAAAAAAGGAAAGATGAAAAGCAAAACAAAAAGGATGAACAACATGAACTAGAACTTAAAAGGAGGGTAATGAAAACCCAGGTGCAGATCATGTCTGCTCAAGTTTCGGGAGCTTGTGGTGTGGGAAAAGCTCCAATAGGCCAGGCTGTATGTTAGGGCTAACATTATGAGGCATAATATTAAAGACTTAATGTGGATACTATCATTTAGAGGCTGAAGCATGTTGCCAATCTAGGGGGATTTTGTTGAAATTTCTGTTGCCAGAGGGGGTGGAATGCTCCTCGGAGGTGATCTTCCATTTTTGAAGCAGTTGGTAGCCTTTGGATGGAGATGTGATCACATGATTCATGCCATCTTTAGTGATCAGCAGTTTAGTCGGGTAGCCCCATCTGTATGTGATGTTATGGTTCCTTAATGCTTTGGTTATATTGTTCAGGTTTTTGCGTATTTGCAAGATGAATTGCGACAGATCTGCGTAAAATTGTAATGCAGAATATTCTGCATCGCGGTGTTCCCCTTTACGCGTGAGTAACATTAGGCGTTCTTTAGATTGATAAAAATGCATTCAGAATAACACATCCCTAGGTGCATTTTCTGGAATGAATGAAGGTTTAGGTAACCTATGGATCCTGTCAATAGATAGCTCAATGGCAGGAATTTCAGGCATGAGGGTGGTTAGCATTGCATTTGCATAGGAACGCAGATCAGAAGGTTGTACCGTTTCAGGGATCCCTCGAATCTTAACATTATTTCTTCTGGATCTATCTTCTAAATCCGCTAATTTTGCTTTGATCCATGTTTGTTCTTCTTCTGTCGTGTCATGTGCGTCTACCAGGTCGTTAATGGTGGTGGCGTAATCCCCCATTCTGTTCTCAATATGATCTACTCTTTCTTCCACTGCGGTTAGCTCTGTGTTAAAATTCCTCATACATGCCATCATATCAGTATGGAGTGTGCTTCTTAGAGAGATGAGCATGTCTTTAAGTGTAGTTTCTAACACTGGTTGGTTCAGCGTGGGGAAGGAGACTATGGAGTCAGGGAGTTCTCTGGTGTCTTCTTGTGAGTCTGCATTGGATCTTACCTCACAATGATGTGTCCCAGAATCATCCATTCTGAAGCGTGCTTTGGCTGGGCTTCTGTTAAGTGGTGAGGGGGGTTGTGAGGATTCCTCCGGATCAAATGCTTGCCTGTAGGCATGTGAATTGCGGTCCTGTGATTGCTTATGAGCCGCCCGCTGTAAAGGAGAGGAGCCGGCGCCATCTTGCCCACAAGGTCACGGTGGCTGCGTGTAGTAGTCCGTCAGCTTTTTCGGGCGATGCTCCGCTTGCCGTTTTCTGGGCATGTTGCTGGATGGTTGGGGGATCAATCTGCTGGTAGTAGGGGTGTTAGCAAAGCCTCTGGTCGCCGTGAGCCGCTATATCGTCCCACTATGAGCTGGAGCACAGGAGTCACACCGCCATCTCGGTGGAGTCCAAGCCACACCCCCCGTAATCCTGAGATTTTTGAGAAGTCATCTAGGACTTGGCAAAGATTGGGGAGTGAAGTGGGGGGGTTAGAAACAGGAGGATGTCGTCCGCTGACAGTCTGCATTTATGGATCTGATCCCCACAAGTCACTCCTTTAATGTCGGGGCTTTGTCAGACAGCGATCGCCAGGGTTTCTATTGCTATTGAAAATATGAGTGGGGACGGTGGACACCCTTGTCTGGTGCCTCTTGTGATGTCTATCGGTTTGGAGTAGTGCCCCTACAGTCGGATGAGAACCTTCGGTCGTGAGTAGAGTGCTTGTAAAAGACCCATAAAGCGGTTCCCGAAGCCCCATTCTAAGAGAGAGAAAATGTAGGGTCAGGACACTGTGTCAAAGGCCTTCTGCAGGTCTAATGATAAGAGAAATCCCTGTTGTTTTGTTCCCCTCCGCCCAGTTAGTTTGTAGGATCGAGATTACGTCGATTGCCCATTGGATTTGGTCTGGGCCCTCTCTACCAGGTATGAATCCCACTTGATCTTTGTGTATATATTGACTGATGAAGGATGCCAATCTGTTCGCCAGTATTTTGGTGAGTATTTTTAAATCATTATTTATGAGGGAAATTAAGCGATAATTGCTGACGTCTTCATGATTTTTGTCTGGTTTGGGTATGACTGTGATATATGCCATATTGAGGTGGGTATCTAGGGGGTCTCCTTTGGTTTTAGAGTTGAAGAATTTAGTCAGGTGAGATGTTAGAATGTCCACAAAGGTCTTGTAGTAGGGGATGGATAGACCGTCTGGTCCTGGGGCTGACCCTTTTTGAGGTCCTTGATGACCTCCATCATCTCTTCCTCTGTAATGGAAGATTTCATCCTGTCTTTGTGGGCACCTTTTAGGGAAGGGATGGGCAGGCCATTTAGGAACCGTGGGATCAAGTCTGCGTTGGTCTGAATGGGAGGCCTTTACAATTTTGAGTAGAATCCCTGGAAAGCTTCTAGTATCCTGACTGGGTTGGTCGTGGGGGTTCACCCGCTGTCCTGATCTTGGGCATAGTGTGGACCCTGATGCGAGGGGAGAGTTTGGCAGCTAAGAGAGGGCCCATTTTATCTGCTTGGGCTTAGAATTTGTGTCCGACCAGCGGATGGATTTTTCGGCCTTTGCCATAAGTGCAAGATTAAGATCTAGTCTGGCTTTATAAATTTAGGTTATGGGGATCTTGGTCAGATCCTAGACGAGCAATATCGGCCCGCCTTTCCCGTTTAACTTGGGTGGAGATCTGAATGAGTTTGCCACAATGAAGGCTTTGTGTGCAGCCCAGAGCATTTCTGCTGGGGTTCCCTCTGTGCCATTGAGTGCAAAGTACTCTTGTTGGGCTTTTCTGATTTCTACGACTCTGACTGGGTCAGAGAGCAACCCAGGGTCCCGGAGAGGATAGATATGACTACTATTGAGTGGTCCGACAGTGCTGTATCCCTGATGTGGGCTTTGAGGACTACTGGGAGGAGGGTGGGTGGGGTGAGGATATGGCCAATCCTTGAATACATGTTATGAGGGTGTGAGTAGTGGGTGAAGTCCCTCTTGGAGGGGTTGAGTTCTCTTCATGTATCTGGCAATCCGTAAGTGTGTAGTACCTTTGCTATTTTGGGACTTTCTTTTGTTAGGTGAGTCAGTTGGGACTGTGGGGGTTTGGATTTGTCTAGGCCCTGGTCAAATGCGACATTCGAGTCTCCCTCGAAAATGATCGTTCCTTCTAGTCTCGAGGAGAGGTGCTCATTAGAGTATTGAAAAATTTGGCCTGTCCTTTATTGGGTGTGTAGTATGACACTAGGGAGTAAAGGTGGTCCCCCAGCATGCCTTTTACCAGGATAAATCTCCCTTCTGGGTCAATATAGTCAGAGATTTTCACGAATTTGCAGGTTTTGGATAATATGATCGCCAACCCCCTGGTTTTGTTTTCTGCGCTGGCTAGAAAGAAATGAGGAAAGTGTGGGTGGAGGAACTTGGGGCTATACCGGGAAGGAAAGTGCGCTTCTTGTAACATAAGAACATCTAGCTTGAGGGACTTATAATAATCTAGAACCTTCCCCCTCTTAATCGGGGAGTTGAGGCCCTGGACATTGTGGGAAGCTATGTGGAGTTTAATGTCTGGGCCGTCAGCCATGGAGCAAAGGAGGTGAAAATCCACATGATCTACCCTCACTCACCCGTAGAAGTCTTGAAGCCAAGGCAGTTTCGGGAATTTCTCCATCATGTTTGAGTGGAGCCTTGGCGCCCATTTCCTGGAGGGTGTGTTGTTGGTCTGAAAAAGACAGTGGTGTTAGGCACATTTTCGAGGATAAGTAAGTGGGGGGAGAGTTGGAGGGGGGGAAAGAAAAGAGTAGATGGAAAAAGCTCTCCAAGAAAGGTAAACCGGATTTTGGGGGGGGATACCCCCCAAATCCCCTGAACAGTAAACAGATTGTGTCTGTTTCATAAGGGCGCAGACAACCCAGGCCTCAGAGACCTTCGGGTGTCTAAGGGTTGGGTGGAGGCACAAGTGTTCCATTCTGGAACAGGGCACTCTATGAATATAATTTTCTTGCTAGTAAAAAGATAATGCACAGCTTTTTATGGCTTTGGCAAGCATGAGGCTTAAACTTCCACCATCCGCCTGGAGGGTCCCACCCTCCTATTGTGGGGACGGAGAGGGACCCCCCAGTGCCAGACGGCAGACAGCGTCCCCGGGTGTTATCGTCTTGCGAGGCCTTTTATCCCCCACCCCCCTCAGTAGAGCGTCCATTGGGGGAGCAAGTTCAAGTTCCATGTGCAGCGTGGAGACATTGCCCCTCCAAGGGGTGAGGAGAGAATCTGAGAAGTCAACCGGTGTGACCCGGGGATTCTTGATAGTCCTGGTATATTCCAGGGTCTGCTCTTTTAACATAAACATAAAACAGCGAACCCAAATTCAACAAGTTAAGATCAAAGTGCAATAGGAGACATGGGGCTTGGGCTGAGATGAGCCCAAAACAGTGTGGTCATGGAGCCCCTGGGCCGAACTCTAGGTCTGAGAAAAAAGAGTCAGTCTGTGGGGAGACTTGCTTCAAGTGGGTCCTTTGTCCTTGGCTTTCTTCACTTTACCCTTGGTCCACAGGGGGGACTGAGGGCTAGTTCATGTTGGTCTTTTGTTTTAGCCAGTGCCGGTGTTGGAGGTGTCCATTTCAGCTTCTTGGGATATGAGCTTTAGGTGCAGGAGTAGTTTTTCCCCTTCCGTTAAGGTGGAGAAGGTGTATTGTCTCCCCTTGTCGGTAAACTTAACCGCGATTGGGAAGGCCCATCTGTATTTTATTTCCCTCTGGGTCAGTGCGTGGAGTAACAGTTTCAATGCTCTTCTCCCCTGAATTGTGGAGGGTGAGAGATCCGCAAAGATCTGTACCTGGTGACCCTGGCACATCACATTGGGAGCAGACCTTGTTTCATCACTTCCTCTTTTATGGAGTAGTGATGGGGTTTAGCAATAATGTCTCTTGGGGTACCATCTTTCCTGGGGGGCCCAAGCTCTGTCGAGTTTGAGACGGTGATGGGGAATATTGGAGAGCAGGTTTTTAATCAAGTCCTGCACTGCCGCTGGTACATTCAGTATGGTCTCCAGGAGCCCCCTGATTCTAATATTGTACCTCCTGGACCTGTTCTCCAGGTCATCGATGCAGGACATGGCCAGATCCAGTTGTTCCTGCACTGTGTGTATTTGCTTGGAATTTTGGTTTGTCACGGCTATAGTTTCCTCCATTTTGTGTTCAATCGTGTCGATCCTAGTGCCTAGGTTGTGAAAGTCTGCCTTTAGGTCAACAGTGATTTTTGCAGCCATTTGTGCTAGGCCTCTGTCCAGGAGGTCTGAGAACTTTTGGAAGAGATCCTCCATGTGATAAACAGGGTCCCTGGCCTGTGTGTCATGGATGGGATAGCCTGGCTGCACCGCTGCGTTAGGCCCCATGGGAGAGATGGTGCAATCTGTCATGGAGCGTTCGATCAGGGATTCCGTGGAGGCAGGGGAAGGGGTGTTAGCTTGTTGGAATCCCATTTGCCTTTCTGGGGTGAAGTGTTGGGGAACTTGGGGTGGCTCTGACCTGTAGTCCGCGTATCATGCTGTGCTGGGATTGTGGAGCTGAGGCTGTGCTGTGGCAGCCATCTTGGGAAATTCACCCCTGCCTGATGCCTCAAACTGCGGTCTGAGGTCCCTCTTTACTGATGCCCTGGACATACAGGGACGTTCCCGGTGTGTGGGGAATACCCCACGGATTTCTGGGTCCTCTGGGATCGCTGTGTGGTGTGCTGTGGGCGCCACTGCGTCAGTCTGAAGCGGAGCTCTCGGCTCAAGTGGCCATCTTCAGAGCTCTGCACATGCGCCTCCCCCAAAAATGCCCCTTAACTTTGTTTAAAGATTTCATGCCTGTGCTTCAGATGTTGACTGCTGTCAAGGCTGTATACACATTTATATGTATTTTTGGTTTGTATGTACAAATGCATCTTTGACCTGCTAAATTGTGGAATCTTTTTCTAACATAAAATGTGTCCTGCATGCTTGATGAAGGCTGGTTTGCAGCTGCTGTCATGGTCAGTGCAAGAGTAGGAGAATGAGAAGGGACTGGCTGACTTTTATCCCTTTATCACTGTTCCCATTCAAGAGGAGTCGATCTAGTGATAGATCCCTCTTGAATGGGACTGCTGGAAAATTTGTGTTCGATCAGCACATGCAGCCAATTAGCTGCAGTACTGATCAGTATATTCTGACAACGGAGTACCACTGTCAGAATACAGTAGCGCAGTGGGAAGGATTCCTCCAATGTGTGGCTTGGGGAGTTCACCTTGATAAAAACATAATCAAAAACATCTATGGTCAGTTTAACTTTTTACATCCCTGTAAAGGCAAACTTACTATGGATTCTGATACAATGGTAAGACAATAGTGGTTCTCTTGGACTAGAAACAAGTTTTTCAGCTAGTTATTGGATTCAAGTATATTTAAAGCCCAGCATTTTTTAGTTTTGAAAACAGTGTGGAAAGATTTGAACTCACATTAGGTCTTTATTGTCAAATCTCCACTGGGAAGATTCAATCTTTCTATTTATCACGGTGACCACTTTCACTAGGATTAAAATGAGGAAAAGTCTTAAATTCTGAGCTGTTGCTAGAAGAGCATTAGTGAGGAAATCTTCCAATGATGACCCATTTTCAGGTAACATCTGTCTAAGAGGGGATTTTTGCCACATTGGAAGGATCTAGTTTCACTACTGCTATGTCTTCAGGCAAGGAAATCATGAGAAATCTCCCCAATAGGTAACAGATGCCAAAAATATATCAGGGCCTCTAAATACCTCTTTCTCTACCCCAAATAAAGAAAAGTTTTAGTTTTATATATAGCGTACTTATAAAGAAACCTTGATTTTTTTTTAAAGCGATGGTGTCTTTTAATATTTGCAAATCTATATACACCCACTATTTACTATCTGGCAATGCCTAGGCCTAAGTGGTGTGGGATGGGCACATTGCTTTCAGCTACCAGCTATAACTATTAATTTATTATCTCAGCTTCCCATGAGTTTAGTTAAAAGTACCTCTGAAGAAAAATTACCTTTATTCTGGAGATGAGCATTGAATGAGATTCAAGTTACTATAATATCTAAATTGACAGCCTGACAGACAAAAGAACAAAGAGCAATTACCTTTGGTTCACCTTTGTGTACAGAGACCATTTTACAAGGATGTTAGGAGTGAGTTTATAAAATTTGCACCAGTGTGTGAATATGACTCATTTACTCATGCCTTCAATTAAACAAATTGCAGTAACTTATAGTAACTGTAGGGACCCTGCCTGAAGCTGCAGTACCTCAAGTTTAATTTTAGTGTTTACAGATAGGCTGTAGCCAGCCTGAGTTTTTTTTTATGTTATTTGAGTTGATCCCAAGTCTCTTCTAAGCACCAAGACATTATTTGGTTCTACCTTCTACTTTTGAGTGTTCTCCAGTAGGTAGAGTGAGAACATACGATGTATTGGATTATGAATATGTATTCTGCCCTGGCTAAATACTTTGGTGGTTATGCTAGTGATGTTGACGGGGGAAGAGGATAAATATTTCTAAAGCCTTTCTAGATGGATCTTTGCCCTCAAGGCTTTCTGCATGTAGCAGGTTCCAGTCCTTCCCTTCCAGTCCTACTGCCTAGGGAGGGTGCATCTAAAGAAAGGCCCAGTCTTAGCCTGTGAAGTTCCATGCCTGAAGGAGGAAGCCATAGCCAAAAGTAGAGTGTTTGTTTTCATAACTGCCTGTCTAGACCTAGAGTGCCTCAAACAGACCTGTGAGAGAGGCCTGAAGAGTCCTAACCTGGTCTATGACAAAAACTGAATATACTTTAAGGAAGTGTCCCATCTGAACCTTCAGAGTTCACATAAGCCTGTAACAGAGTCAATAACCCTTTCCTGCCTGTCCTGGAATTTCTTTAAAAAGTCCTGAATGCCAGGGGTAGGAAAGATTGGCCGATCACAAGACCATTGTGATGTCACAGTGGTCACATGAACGGGAGCTGGTCCCGCCATCTACTGATGGTTAATAAAACAAAGAACTGTCTTTCCCAAATAAGTTTTGGTGCTGGGAGTGCACAATGAGTTTGCTCTCATCACAAAAACATTGGCTACTCATCGACGCATATGTGCAGTGTGGGGGGCTTTAAATCCTACCCATTTCCCACCGTACATATGTGTTATGCATGCGGCAAAAGATTGAGAGATCTACATTAGTCTATGGCAGAGGCATAAAGATACCCTCTCTCTGAAATTTCAGTGAGTAAATCATTTACAAAATGACTAAAACCACTGAAACCTAATTATCACCATTGGTGTATTGGTTTGTTAAAAGCTGCAGCTATAGTGTGGGTCACCACAAGGAAGGTTGTGTGCTATTGTGTGTTAAACCCCATATTTTAATGCTCATGAAGGTATCACATGATATACACTATGTGCATTGCTTTTCCTTTTGAATGACATCCCAATGGTTAAGAAGAAAAACATAGCAGATGTGAATGCTTTGTGCACTGTGATGCACGGTATTGCTAAAAAATACTGCAGATACTTTTTTTTATGCATTGAGAAATGTGAATGAGGGGGGCAGGAGGCGGAGCCTAGCGGAGCAGACATGCATTGTTAGAGCTCCACACCGCTGAGGAGAGAAGAGAAGGACAAAACGGAGCCTGCAGGCTCAAAAGGTATTCATTTGAACCTTTTTGCCCCAGGGAACAAACTGTGAAAGTTTGGGCAGGAAATATGGTACTGGGAGGAAACTGTGGCAGAAATAAAAATCACCTCACAAAGAGCTCACAGGCACTCACTGCAGCTGAAGCAGCTCCAGTCACCTCACAAGATACAGCATCAGGGCGCTCTCACAGACAGAAAATGTCACAGCAAGACTCTCCATTTGAGTCAGATACAGAACAAATCCTCTCACAAACTTCTCCACAAGCCTCCTCAGTATCCCCAGTAATATTATTACAATTTGAAAAGATGCTTCATAAGGCTTTAAAACAAACCTCAGACCAAATAACAAAAAGCCTAACCAAAGAAATAAGAGAGCTGGGAAACCGCACCGCAGCCTTAGAAATAAAAATGGATGAAATTGAAATTACAACCCAAGAAAATATAACAGAATTGGAACAATTAAAAAAAGAGAATTTAATACTTCAAACTAAGCTCGAAGATTACGAAAATAGAGCCAGACGTTCAAACTTGCGCATAAGGGGAATACCTGAAACTGTGACAGACCTGCAATCTACTATTACTGCTCTATTACAAGAACTAAAGCCAGATATCCCTATTGAACGTTTAGAACTGGACAGAGTACACAGAGCCCTCACAGCCAAAAAGAAAGATGGACCCCCACGTGATATAATCACAAAATTTCATTATTACAGAACGAAAGAGCAAATACTAATTGCTGCAAGAGAAAAAAAGGAACTTAATTTTCAAGGACACAATTATCACATTTTTGCTGACCTATCCCAACTTACTATTACTAAAAGACGATCCATGAAACCCCAACTAATGGAACTGCAACGCCACAACATTATGTATCAATGGGGCTTCCCCTTTTCAGTCAGATTTAACTACCAAGGTACAATTTACAGAAGCAGATCAGCAGATGAACTACAACAAACCCTTTTAAAATTAAATCTGACAGAACCCACAAGCAGCAACACTCCCACACGCAGAAGAATGACATCATCTTCACCTTCAGGCAGCACCCAGAAAATTTCAGAACAAAATGGGAATCATCATTCTCACAAAAGAGGTCGTTATGCCACATCATCCATGGACCAAGAAGATTCAATGGACTGACATCCTAATTCCTGATATCTCTTCATTTATTATACTAAGAGATGGTTCTCTATAAAAAAACCTATATTTATAACTGAATGTAACTGCATTCTGATAGTCACACACTGTGTGGGGTCAAGTTACATTCCAGTTATATTTCTTATTACTTCTGATTCATATAGCCTTAGAATATATAAGTGAAATAAGGAAATTCTTGTTCAGTTATATATTATCAGGTAATAACAATAGATTTTTTACTTTTTAGGACAAATATGTTCAATAATCCAGAAGTAATGGAAGCTTTTTCTTTCTTTTCTTAAAACAAATATATTATTACCTAACTCGTTCCTAGAATTATGTTTTTGTTTATTCTAATCTGAAGCAATACAACCTCAATTTTATGAGTTAACATTTCTAAACAGTTGCATATGAATAAAATATGTAATTGTTTACTCTAAAAGGGTTAAAATCCCAAAATAATTCAAACTATCTTCATCAATACCAATGTTATTAACAGTACCTTTCTAACTGAATTATTTAGCCTAGGGCAAGACTAACCATATACAACCACCCTGGAATAAATAATTTCAACAAAAACTATATTCTGCACTCCAATTAATGAAACATCATTTTGATGTCTTTTGACATAGCACTTCTCTCCTGTAAGCGGAAGATCCGTGTGCCCCCATTAGCCCTCCTCATTCTCCCAACCATATTATGTGGGAGTGTGACGAAGGCACTTATTCCCCTGAGAGAGATATTTATTCTCTTTCACGGGTAAATTGTGATTACTTGCAAAAAATAATGTATACAATGTATCATCTAATCTCATATGTTTTTTGTTTACTCTTTACTCCAGAATTCACTGGTTTCTTTTCTATCTATTCATCTCTTCAGTCCACACAGGTTGATCTGCGCAGTCAGCTCTGCATAACAAAAAGTAAGTCAAAACTATTTGATCTATTGCCATGGCACCACTGAATATACTTTCCCTGAATGTTCAAGGAATAAATGTCCCTCAAAAAAGGACCAAAGCCTTCCGTACTTTCCATAACAAGAAGGCTCACATAGTATGCCTCCAAGAAACACACTTCACCAAAGATTCTACTCCAAAATATATTTCTCCTTTTTATCAACAAATTTACACGGCTTCTGCCTGTACCAAGCAAAGGGGAACTCTAATTGCATTTCACCGATCCACACCATTCACCTTATCATCAGAAATTAAAGACCCAGAAGGTAGATACCTGATACTCATGGGTTATATAATGGATACAGCAATCACGGTGATTTCCTACTACGCTCCTAACAAACAACCTACACCATTCCTCTCACATATATTACAAGTGATTAATACACACAAAATAGGAACAGTGATAATGTGTGGGGATTCGAACCAGGTCCTCCTCCCATTTCTAGATAAATCACCTTTTACACCATCCAAAATAACCTCTAGATTACCTTTTTCTCAACTTCTTTCCAAATACAATCTGGTAGATTCATGGAGAGAAAGTAACCCAATGAAAAAGAAATTCACTTATTTCTCGCACCCTCATCAAACCTTCACCAGAATAGATCATATTTTTCTAACAATAGGAATGATACCAGAAATTATTGCATCAGATATAATTCCGATTCCGTGGTCTGACCATAATGCAGTATACACTACTATAGCCTCAGCCATACCAAAAGCGCATGACCCAACGTGGTACTTACCGGACATAATGCTCAAACACCCACTACATCAGATGGCCATTGAACAAGCTTTAAAGGAATACATATCAATTAATAATACAACAGACATCTCCCCAATAACACTGTGGGAAGCTCATAAGCCTGTCTTGCGTGGTACAATACAAAGACAAATGGCACTATTTAAACAGGAACGCAAAAATCTAGCAAAAAAACTAGAACTCAATTTTAATGCAGCCTACATATTATTTCAAGATAATCCATCTCAGAGTACAAAATCTCATCTGGAAAAATCTAGATTGGAATATGATCTATTTCTCACTGAGTCAGTTGATAAATCCCTCAAACGCTCCAAATACAATTTCTACATGAATACAAACAAACCAGGTACATATTTGGCTCGGGCATTAAATTCAACTAACAAATCTTTCAAACCAATACGTTTGAAATTATCAAAAAATTTTTACACTTGTAATCCAGTTAAAATAGTCCATAAATTTCACTCACATCTCGCAACTTTATACAAGACAAACAATGAATTTAATCCTACAGAGGCTGAATCCTTCTTCTCAAAAATAACCTTACCTGAGTTATCTCAGAATCAAAAAAGCAGTTTGGATGAGCCTATAACTATAGATGAAGTTGCTAACGCCATAAAAGACCTAAAACTTAACAAAAGACCAGACCCAGACGGCTACTCGGCTTTATACTATAAAACATTCTCAGAAATACTCTCTCCCATTCTTACTGAAACTTTTAACAAACTTCTAGATGGACATTCTTTTCGGCAAGAAACACTAATGGCAATTGTTTGTATGATCCCAAAACCCCTTTCTGATGATACTTCCTGTGTGAATTATCGGCCTATCTCTCTGTTAAACCTTGATATTAAATTATTAGCAAAAATAATAGCAAAACGCCTCAATAGCATTATAGGAAAATTAATACATAGAGATCAAGTAGGCTTCATGCCAAATAGACAGGCAGGCGATAATATACGCAGGGCAGTGTTATTGGCACATATTGCTAAAAAACTGAAAATCCCTTTATGTTTTCTATCTCTCGATATTAAGAGGGCATTTGACACAGTATCCTGGCAATATATGCAATATTCATTACAAAAATGGGGTTTTGGACCCCACTTTTTAACATGGATCAAAGCATTATATAATAAACCCAAAGCCTATATAAAATATACTGGATACAAATCTGAAGCCTTTAATATCGAAAGAGGTACCCGACAGGGTTGCCCATTATCTCCCTTATTATTTGCCCTTATACTCGAACCCATGGCCCAATACATCAGAACAAACCAAACTATAACTGGCATTGAAGTAGGAGGTATTACACACAAATTATGTATATTTGCAGACGATATATTACTTTTTCTATCATCACCACAGGTCTCTGGTCCTAACTTAATACCAGCTCTTGATGGATTTGCAGCCCTATCCGGCCTTATGATTAATCCTAAGAAATGCCTAGTGCTTAATATTTCACTCACAAACATGGAATTGATCCCGGTTAGGGCTGCACTCCCATTCACATGGGCAGAAAAATCAATCCCATATCTTGGAATTCATTTAACAGCATCTCATTCTGACTTATTCTCAACCAATTATCCTCCTGTATTAAGACAGATCACAAATCTAATAAAACAATGGTCGCAACTTCCTTTATCCTGGATAGGGAAGATTAATGCAATCAAAATGACTATTCTACCCAAATTGCTTTATCTATTCAGAGTCCTCCCTATTCCAATTCCTTCCTATTTTTTGAGAATAGTACAAAAAAGAGCAACTTCGTTTATATGGGGCCCTTCTAAACCACGTATACCTATACACACACTACATCTTCCCAAAAATAAAGGAGGCCTGGGATACCCTAATTTTACTAACTACTACAGAGCAGCACATTTGGCCAGTCTGTCCAAATACCATGCAAAACAGGAAATCCCATTATGGGTATTTATAGAAGCATCAGAAAATGACCCTCTATTAATATCAAATTTATTATGGCTTGATCCTAAAGACCGCTTTAAAATTCATAATCCCATAACTAAACACTTCTTATCTCTCTGGGATAAACTAAAAACCAAATATCAGTTACAATCTCCACACAATCCTCTCCTTTCTTTTATCAGAAATCCGGCCTTTTATCCGGCATGGATCTACCCAAATTCTTTTAAAGCTTGGACAACATCAGGCATTCAGACACTAAATGACTTCATAGCATCTAAATCATTCCTTTCATTCCCATCGCTTAGAGAAAAATATGATCTACCAAACTCTGAGATATTTAGATATCTCCAAATCAAAAATTTCTATACACCATTCCTAAAGGAGGATACACCATTATCCCAATTATCCATTTTTGAATCAATCTGTACAAAAGATCCATTTGCTAAAGGTACAATTTCATCACTTTATAATCAATTATATGGAGTAGCAAATCTTAATAGACCCTCTTACGTTCAGAGGTGGGAGGAGGACCTGGGACGAACTTTAGAAGACACGGACTGGTCTAACATATGGCTCACATCTAAGTCATCTTCACCCAACATCTTAGCACTGGAGACAAATTATAAAGTCCTAACTCGCTGGTACCTTGTACCCGCTAGAGTGGCAAAATATTCACCTAATACCTCAGCTCTTTGTTTTCGAGGATGCCCAGAAATAGGCACATATTTACACATATGGTGGACGTGCCCAGTAATCCAAACCTTCTGGAAGGAAGTCTTCGTGATTGCATCTAAAATATTTAAAAAAATAATACAACCAGATCCATATTTAACTTTACTTAACCTAAAACCGGAATGGTTAACACTCTCTCAATTCAAACTTATGATCCAACTAATAACGGCTGCAAAACAAACAGTGGCCAAGGCATGGAAATCTCCTACATTGGTACTAGCAGAAACAATTCACAGAATGAATAATACAATGTCCCATGCTAAGATGGTAGCCATCGATCAAAATCAAATTCCAAAATTTGAAAAACTTTGGCATCCTTGGATAAAACAACAGTTCCTGTCAAACTTCAATGACTCTGTCCTGTTGCCATGGTAACAGATTAAATGACTTACAGAGACACCCATTCTAAGGCTTCAAAGAGAACTAAAAAGAATAATAAACTGACAAGCGGGACAACCTTGTGGACCATACCTCTACCTTTCAACCCTTTTTCTTCTTTCTCTTTCCTTTTCTCCACCTTACGATTAAAGCTCATTATCAGAATGTATTTGACCTATATACACTCTACTTGTAAACAATATGTATAGTAGGTATAAATCATTTAAATACCTACAAAAGTAACTAAGGAAATGATATATATCTTTAATTTAGGTTTACGTAAACCCAATGTTTAATATTTGAAATTTCATGATATTTACCTATATAAACCCTACTGTAAAACAATAAGCTTACTTTATAGATCCTTGTAAACTTACTTTATGTATCTTTATAACATTGTATACTTAATAAACTTCTTTTGACAAGGAGAAATGTGAATGAGCTCTTACAGATTTATTTATTTTATAAACTGTACACAACCCCTACACATATATGGCCTGTTTAAATTAAGAACAAATAAAATGTGTTCACTTCAAGCATCCAATCAGATGAAGAGGAAGTTCAATTTATGTCCATTTACATTTTCATAAATCGGCATATGTTAACTTCACCCTGTTTGACTAATTTAACATTTTAGTAAATTCCAGGGGCACAGTGAATACAGCCTTTAACTTGAAATGAACAAGATTCAACTCTTTAGGAACATGCATAGTTAATTAAAGTTAGGTAGCAGTCAAGGTCAACCTGGAAAGACATAATCAGACTAGATATGACAAAAGACCCTAAAAAGTTTCTTCATAAAAACTTCAAAGAGGAGCTTCAGCCACAATGAAAATCACCAGAAAACATCTAAAATGCATTCCTGCTTGCTTTTCTGTTTATTTTCTGCAATATTACTGCACAAAATTGTGACTTCCAACATACTGAGGCAAACTGTCTAATGAAAGGTAGCGGGTGGAGGAGAATAAATACAATTATTTAAAAGTAATATTTTTAACCATTTTTAAAACTTAAATGTACTCTTTTTTGGATTCATATTCAGAATATTTTAATAATCCCAAAGGGAAATTATTGCAGATGCCAGTGATTGCACCATGCATAGTGCATCTGCTCAGTAGGCTAGCTTCTGGTTTCTGGACAAGTGCAGGTGCACATCACCTCACGGTGGTCAGCCATTGGGTGGGCAGTCCTGATACAGGGAACAGCATTAGTAAAAAAAATAAAAAATAAACTGGATGTGCCAATATGTTGGGATTCAGCATTTTAACATTTAATGCAACATCCTGGGTGATAGCATTGCGATTCCAAAGCATAACAGTAAGGCAGTGTTTTCATCCTAGGGATGAAAGTCACAGAGAGGGTCAATACTGGCAAGATCCTCATGTGCACATTAAAAAGCATGTTTGCAATGCAAATTAATAAGCCACACAAGGTCCAAAGTGTGTAAACTACCACATGTTCTGTAGTCCACAGGGAGGACTTGGAACAATGTTAGTTAAGATCAGGACCATAGAAGCAGAAATCACAGGAAGTCACTAGATGTCTGACACATATCACAAAATATTTAACAACCCAAAAGGGAACAAATAAGAGAAGGTTGTTGTTAGGGTTTACATAAATGTAATAGCTGCTGTGTTATCAATGACTTGCAGAAGCTATAAGAAAGGCTTACTCTCCTGCCGGAGGCCCAAAAGTGTATGAAGCTTTTCTTTTAACTGGTACAGCTATAAAGCAGACATTGATAAAAGTATTTCACCTTACATATTTATCACTAAATTCTATGTTTTGCCTGCAGTCCTCATTTGTATCAATTTAATTTTACCACTAGTCAAAAAGTTAAATGTAATAGCAACTGAAAGTCGTTTCTCACTTAGTATTAGAGTTGATGTGCAAAGTGAACATCAAAGGTCTTCTACAGGAAGCAAATTATTTATGATAATTAGGTTATATGTGTTAAAAGCTTTGCCAAGAAGACTAAACAAATTTGTTAGATTGTTTAAAGGAAAGCTATAAAGACACGTTTGCTTTCCTGGCTTAGAAGACATTTGATTGAACTTTAATCCAAGAGTACCAAGAACTATCTTGTCAAGGCAAAAGAGCAAAATGGTTTCACTTTTGAAAAAACATTTTTTTTTTCTTAAGACAGAGTAGGCAACTGTATATTAAGTTATTATTAATATGGCCAATCCTTTTTTTTTTTGACAATGTAGGACTAATTTACAAGAGTGTGAAGTGAGGTGAAAGGCAGTAAAGCAAACCTGTGTTCAGTATGATCATCCAACAAAACTGGCCCTGATTATCTACTGTTATTCTGTCCGCTACTATATCCAAAACTAAAAGTACAGCTTAAATGATATCTAAAGCAAATGATGATTATTATTATTTTATAAAGTTAAACATTTGTCAAGTTTTTGTTGTCATCACTTCCTGTCCTGTTGAAAAACCAGGAATTAAGAAAAAGTATCTCCACGGTAACTTAAATCCCATCTAAAGGCCTATACACACGATCGGACTTTTTGACAACAAACATGCAAATTACCTGTTTTAATGCGGGAGTCCGGCGACCAATCTTTTTTTTTTTTTTAGGTCATTGAGACACTTTGCTAACCCCAAAATAATACTCACAGTTTGGGTGTAATATTTCTGCCTCTGTCTGTTTTCCTCCTGAAGAATAACTTAAAAAATGTGATGCTGGCTGTTTCCATCTTGCTTGTGGGCATGTGAAGCCCACAAGCATTGATTTCCTGGATGCGGTGAATGCTGTTCATTCACAGCTTGTTCACACGCATTGTTTCCTCACTGAATCTTGGGAAGCCTGACACTAAGCTCCCAGGAGACAGTGCGGCGCCAGGGAAAGGCAATAAACACGCCTACTCCCATGGGAGGAGAGACAGGAAGTGCCACAAAAAAGTACAATATAAAGGTAATTACAGCGATAAAAAAAATTTTCGTGTGGCATTTGAACATCTATGCAATTAACTGAAGAGGGTAAGTGGAACCCCACTTTAAGGCAACATTCGACCGTGTGTACGCTCCATCGGACAAACTTTTTCTGTTTTCATCAGACAAATGTTGGCTGTGCAAACAGACAAACTTTCCTGCAACAAAAGTCCTAGGTAGCCCGATCGTGTGTACACAAATCCATTGGACTTTAGTCCAAAGTACAAACACGCATGCTCAGAACCAATGCAAAATATCGGACAACAATACAGAAGTTGACCGGTAAAGAGCTGAAAAACCACGTGATTTGGTGAAAGTTGGCTGAAAAAGTTCTGCCGTGTGTATGTATACCAAGTTCACGACCACGGGACCCTTTGGACAGAAATCCACAGAAAAGTTTGTTTTAAGTCCGATCGTGTTCATGAGGCTTTAGACTGTTGTCAGCAGAACAAGGGTCCCTAATGGAAGATTCCCCCTCTGGTGACAACTTTTTGGATTTTACTTCATTTTCATTTCTGGTGATAAAAGTCACCAGAACAAATTGAAAGGATGAATCACCAAAGTAGGTATGGGAATATCAACCTGGCACAGGTTCTAACCCTAATAATTGTTAAATAGTGCAGCGCTATGAAATAAACTCTAAAATATGCATACAAATATAAAGTGTACAATGCTTATTAATAGTGATAATCTCACACTCTAGTCAGTGCTTGTGTGACCGCTCAAAAAATATTCATGAAAAAAGAAAAAATAATAAAAATAATGTTAATAGGGAAAAAACAACTCCTGTATTTTCTAAAAAAATGTTCTCATAAAACGTGTTGTAAACAGAAACACTGCTGTGCAGATCCTCTCTCTCTTGAGTAAAATGCTATGTGCACACCATGCTCGCTCACCTCAAGGATGAGTTAAAAACTCATAGCAAAGATCTTGCATTCAAATCCTCCTTATTCCTTTCTACTTCTCGGCTTATTGGTAATAAGAGTCTTATGATTCTAAGGAGTCTAAGTCTAAGGAGCATAAGATTCTTACCACCAATAAGCCAAGAAGTAGAAAGGAATAAGGAGGATTTGAATGCAAGATCTTTTCTATGAGTTTTTAACTCATCCTTGAGGTGAGCTAACATTTTGGCTGGTGATGGTGTGCACATAGCATTATACTCAAGAGAGAGAGGATCTGCACAGCGGCGTTTCTGTTTACAACACATTTTATGAGAAAATTTTTCCAGAAAATACAGGAGTTGTTTTTCACTATTATTATTTTTATTATTTTTTCTTTTTTCATTAATATTTTTTGAGCGGTCACACAAGGACTGACTAGAGGGTGAGATTATCACTATTAATAACCATTGTACACTTTATATTTGTATGTATATTTTAGAGATTATTTCATAGCGCTGCACTATTTAACAATTATTATAGCCTATATTAGGTGTGGTGATTCACTGAGAGTGTCACAGCAGCTGTGGAGATATTGTAATTTATTATTACTATTCACATTTATAGTTTGATTTATGCTAGTATTTGGCGCTGATTGCTTTTTTCACAGGTTCTAACCCCTTAGCATTCTATGCAGAATAACAAAAAGAAAGATACACTTTAAAGGTAACCTGTCCTCATTCTGAAAATACTTATCCCCTGGCCATTGTGTTGAATCAATGGTTTCAGTAATTCTGAGTCACTGGTCCAGAACATATGTATACAGTATATCAGGATGTTTTACTTCTCTTCATAGTATTGAAACCATTGCATCAGCATAACAGCCAGGCAACTAGCATTTCCAGCAGTATAGGTTTTCTTTCAGTTACCTGAACCTTTTATAGATTAATTCTACTTTCCTATAGATGTTCCCACTTCTTGACTTAGGGCATAAGTGCATTTTTTATGAGGCTGTCTTGATGGTCAGCAAGCAGTGTGTTGGAATGATGAGAGT
Source organism: Aquarana catesbeiana (assembly GCF_042186555.1). Taxonomy (NCBI): domain Eukaryota; kingdom Metazoa; phylum Chordata; class Amphibia; order Anura; family Ranidae; genus Aquarana; species Aquarana catesbeiana. The sequence goes on from NC_133326.1 coordinate 357,561,943, forward strand.
GCCACAACGATTAGGTAAGTCCACTAAAGGTTTTTTAAATAAAATGCAAAAATAAAAAAACAACATGTTTTGGTGGTTCACAACTCTCCCTTCATCAGTACTGCAAAAAGAAATAATAGAAAGGAAATATACATAAAAATCATTCAAATAGTCTAAGTATCTGGAAAGGTGATCACTAAGGATCTAAATCAAAAACATATGGCAAAATATTCTTTTATTTGTTCAATAAACTCTGCAAAGAGGATTAGGGGCACAAGATACCCAAAATCAAAGAATAAAATAGCTCAGGTCTCTAGTAGTCTTTATTATAGTTGTTGGCCCTTTTAGAGCAGCCAAGCAGATTGCAACAACTTTGTGAAAGCATTCTCTGTTTGTAAAAATCAATGGATCTTTCTCTTACTCTAAGTTAAAGCCTAAGACCATATTTCCTTTCATTTTAAATGGTTAATTTGGTCCAAGCTGATTCAAACAATCTATTTTCATAACTAAGTTATTCTACCGCTGTCAGCATTGCATCAAACTGTAGTAGCATCATCTAAATACAGTATGCAGCATTATGTTCCAGAAGCATCACTGGTAATTTCCTGTCTGCAGAACAAAATCAAGTCAGGCTGAGTGCTTCTCAGCCCTGCAGAGGAAGCCTTGTATTTTTATTTGATTCTGATTGGCCAACTTAGGAAACCTGACTTCAGCTTTAATTTCAAGAGAATAGTCACAGGTGTGTTAATTGAGAAGCCCTTCCTGGAAGTTTGGCACCAAACATTTATTACCTTCCCTCAGCTCTAAAAACCCTCAGATCAAAACCATCAGTGATACATTGTTTTCTCGCACACTAATTGCTAATAATCTTTGGCCTGAAGAAACTTACCAAGCACAGAAATTTAAAACAAAGCTCAAGCTGGCTACAGCTTAGTAGACATGTGCACTGCCGAATTTTTTTTAATTTTTAGTTTTTCCGTGTATTCGTTATGATCGCAATTTGTAAATTCGAAAATCTGTAAATTCGAAAATCTGTAAATTCGAATATCCGAAAATAAGAAAGAAAAAATTTGAAAAAATTACTAACTAACTAACTAATAATAACTATTAAATTGTAGGTATTGGAATTTCCTTTCAAATTTGGCTGTTAGTGAGCGTAACAAATTTATCCATAGTTACGAATTGTCTGACATAACGAATGCCACTTCTAAACAAATGGAATGAAACTAATTAATAATAATAAATAATAATAATAATAATAAAAAGTTTTTTATTATTATTATTGTTATTTATTATTAATGCATTAGGTTCCATTCGTTTAGATACGGCCTTCGTTATTTCTGATAATTTTGTAACTTCGGATAAATTCGTATTCGTTGTGTTCACTAACAATCAAATTTGAAAGGAAATTCCAATACTTATAATTTAATAGTTAGTAATAGTTAAGTTATTATTAGTTAGTTATTATTTCAGATTTTCAAATTTTCGGGTTTTCGAATTTCTGAATTTCTGGATTTTCAAATTTACGAATTTTCAAATTTACCTAATTTATGAATTTGTGAGATTACGAATTTGCGAATTTGTGAATTTACGACTTTACGAATTTTCGAATTTACGAATATTAGGAACATTTTGTTAAACTGATTTTCGGTTATTCAGATAATTTCGAATTAACGAATTTGTTGAAATCCATGAAAAAACTAATTCGGAACGTCTACAGCTTAGCTGTAAATAACATTAAATTTAAATAGGTACACTTCAGCTTAAGGGCTGCACAAAACAGATATACAAGCAAACCCTATATTATTATGTTTATTTGTATGCAACAGGGTTTGCTTATATATCTGTTTTGTGTGCTTGCAGTGTCACCTTTTTACATGTATCCTTATCTTGTATCCTTTACCAATCTTCAGGAAGGATCTCCTTGAACTGGAGAGTGTCCAAAAAAGAGTAACAAAACTAATAAAGAGGCTGGAGGACCTCAGTAATGAGGAATGACCAAAAAATTCAACTTATTCTCTCTGGAGAAGAGGCACAAAAGAAGGGATATGATTGAAATATAAAAAAATTAAATAGGAACTGTATTATTGGGAGAAAACTATTTAAGCTATATAAATCCTGTATAATAATAATAATAATAATAAACTAGGGTCAGCTACACAATGAAATTGGATGAGAAGTGGTTCAATCTTAAACTGCGTAAGGGTTTCTTTATTGTTAGAAATGTAAAGCTGTAAAGATGTGGATGAATGGTAAGGATTTAAATACATTCAAAAACTTTTAGATGTGTTTCTCAGTGAACATGTGTACAGTAATATGGAAATTGGTTGCAAAATAACACACACACATGCACATATTTACAGGCTGAATAGGATAGACCAGTGTCTGTAGTCAACCATACCAACTATGTAACTATGTGCCACTTTGAGGCCTGCATAGGCACACCATCCTTCCCACTTAGCTTTCTAATTACAAAAATAAACCCTCTAAGATTGGGACTATGTAGACACTATCCAAAAATTGTCAAATGTTGATAAAAAAAATAGCATTTATTTATACAAAAGGATTAAAAAACTTCTATGAAAGTACAAATGTTGCGGCATTGAACATATATGTATGATACATGACACCTTTTTCGAGGACTCTTCTTCAAAGGTATCTAAAGATGGCACAAATTGCTATATGTAAAAAAAGTAAATAAATCAATACAAATAACATCATATATATCTGGTTTACAAAGAGCTTACAGACTGTTTATGATTCCAAACTAAGCAATCAAAAGTGAAGAGGAATGTAAGTAATATAAATGCTGCAACATGTTAAAACCAGAAATGGATATACCAATGCTACCACCATGAGCATAGCCATCGCTAGACTATAAAGAACAGCCCTGGTTGCTGAGCTGCAGAGATCTCCCTTGGAGAGCATGGGACTGAAAACCAAGCTGGTGTTGTAAAGACTGGCAAAATAGCATCTTGTGGTGGAAGGGGCTGTAAAAGCATAAACAATAGGTTGCTCACTGTTCATAATGCAAAAATGCAATAGGTTTACCCTTATTATGTATCAAATTCCCCCATATTGCAAAGGTAAGTGAAAGGTTCTTACATTTTAGTGAATGGCCAGGTCAAAAACACCCTGAGCGAAGGCTGTTAAATGTCCCCTCAGATACAGGAGAAGTACTCTCCATAGATAGAAAAACTCACAAGACTGTTGGTCTGTAAAGCTAAACAAAAGTACAATAATAAGTAATGAAGTCTAAAGGATAAGGTGTTAATAAGCTGTAAACATGGAGGGGTCCATAGGGATAGAAGTCCCAACAATGGATAATTACCTTAGTCAAACATGCAGCACACATGTATGGCATCTGGAGAGCACCAGCATTGCTTTGCAGCTCTCTGCGATTCTGGATGCAGTTTTACTGGATCGCTGATGCAGACGTGAGTTTGGACGCACAACCTTTAATTAATTCTATACAATTAAACTATTCTTATATAAAAAACCTTTTTCATCTCCTGCTTAATTATTGAATATCATTTTTTTTAAATAAAAAAATATTTTTTAGAATCATTTCATGATGTATGCTCCTGATGAGCGGTTGTTATACCGCGAGACGTGTAGAGATTTGAATATTACCAATCTTCCCTTATCATGGAATATCAAGAATTCAATGATTTTCTCTCTGTGTGTGACAACGGATCGTGATTTATTGTGTAATTTATGTATAATTAATCCATGGTTTATTATATAGAGGCTTGATGCCCACAGCATTTTAGAGGTTGGATGCCCAAAATGTTTTTTACATACCATGGATTATACCAAATAAATGTATTTTGGTCACTTGACCTGCTTTTGTGCTGCTGTGTGCTTCATTTAAAGTCCCACTTCTCTTTTTCTTTTTTAAACCAATGACCGGGATGGAGGCGAGCATCCGTTTGGTGCCAGCCTCATTTAAAGTCCCAAATTTACTTTTCCTTTATTGAATCTGGTGAGATAATGGCCATAAAGGCTTAAAAGGCAGCCAATCCAGAAGGTGTCTCCATAATCAGATGGACTAGCAGCCAATATGGGAATGCCTGGGCCACGCATCATCATGTGGGCCGTCCTGTGATGTCTGGAGATCTCCCGCCTGAAAGGTGCATGGCGTAGCCCCACCCACCATGCACGATGACAACCTGTGCCTTGCTGCCATCGGCACACGAAGATGCCTTAGCCAGACAAAGCATCCAACATGAGGTTTAGGTGTCATGTATTATGCTTGAACAATTCATACTGTTGTATCACTGCTATCATACATATTTGTTCATTGCCACAAAATTTGTACTTTTATACATTTTTTAAATCCTTTTTTTATCAATAAATGCTATTATTTTTAATCAACATTTAACAATTTTTGGATAGTGCCTACATAGTTCCTATCTTAGAGGGTTTAATTTTGTAGTCAATTGGGGATGAGGGCACAATACAACTAAATACAATACAACTAAAGGCCAGATTCTCTCTTTACTTTCTTAGCTTTCTAATGGGATAGACTGTATTTAAGTTTGGGTAGGTTTCTCTGATGCCGTATAGTGAATGGGCTGTGGCTCTTTGCTTCATTCCTCCCTCTGCTACATTCAGCAGGATGAGAAGGGTGTTTTTTTCCTATGCCAGCCTTGGGGAGGTAAAGGAATAGTGTGTAAATGTGACAGGAGCTAATGGCATCCCTTATTCACGTATTTACAAGTTTTCACGGTGCTGTGTCGGGGGCATGGAGTAGTGGGATAAGGAGGGTACATGATGGGAGATATAAGGTTAAGCAGCCCCTATCATGGCCTCTGTTTCCTTATTAGCAAAGCTGGCTTGTGGGGATCCTAGAATTTTTGATATATAAAGGTTTTATGAAAATGTGAGGGCAATGGTTTTATAAGCTTAAATGGCATTCTTTCAGCATTGACTTATGCCTTATAGACCTACATTTAACAAAGAAGCACCCATATTGTTTATTGTTTAAAAGGATATTATTATTCTTATTATACAGGATTTATATGGTGCAATCAGTTTACACAGCGCTTTACATTATCAAAGGGAGACAGTACAGTAACAATACAATAAAATACAAGAGGGTTAAAAGGGGCCTGCTCATAGGAGCTTACAATCTAATAGGGTGGGGCAAGTGGTACAAAAGGTTATAACTGTGGGGGATGAGCTGATGGAAGTAATTAACATTAGTTGGAGGCATGATAGGCTTCCCTGAAGAGATGATTTTTTCAGGGATAGCCTAAAGGCAGCCAGAGTAGGAGATAGCCAGACAGATTGAGATAGAGAGTTGCAGAGGATGGGAGAGGCTCTGGAGAAGTCCTGGAGATGAGCATGGGAGGAGGAGACAAGGGAGCTTGAGAGCAGGAGGTCTTGAGAGGAGCTGAGAGGACATGTTTTGGTTGATATTTGGAGAGGATATTGGTGATGTAGCTCAGGGCAGCATTGTGAATGGCTTTGTATGTTGTTGTTAGTATTTTTAATTTAATTGGCTGGGCAATTGGAAGCCAGTGTAGGGATTAGCGGAGAGGAGGGGCAGACACTGAGTGGCTGGTAAGGTAGATGAGTCTGGCAGCAGCATTCATGATAGACTAAAGAGGGGATAGGTAGTGGTATTGACACATATCCAATAATAATATGTATTAATTTGATTTTTATATTATATCACCTCCCGTTGTCTCCTTACAAAGTGGACTGTTGAATTGTGTACGGTTATCTGGGTTGCTTTGATAAAGGCAAATAGGCTATTCACTTTGCAAGGGAACGTTCACTTTACAAAGATATTTTTCCTTAGCTTAGTAAAAAGGGTGAAGCTTTTCTGACTTCCTTTACCCAATCATGTGCCTGCAAATATACTTTTTTTAAATTATTTTCTTTGGATATGAGTCTGTATTTTTGGAAAGGGAATTTTCACCACATTTACTAACCTAAGAGAAAATTCCCTTGCAAAGTGAACAGACAATTTGCCTTATTAAATCAACCCCCAATGTCTTCCCATTACTCATGCCTATTAAACATGTTAAATAACATTTAACATAAAACAATGCAATGTTTTAATCTTTGTGAAAATGATCCTGTAAGAATAGGATTGTAGTTTAGATGAGGAGGCTTCACAATTATAATTATCCATATGAAATTAGAGCAAAAATTATAAATATTTTAAGTTCTTAATGTTATGTAATTAATGTTGCCCTGATTGTTTTTTTACTGTGAAACGTGCATTGGATTGCATTTAGTACCTTAAAAGTCCAGTTTTACTTCATTTTTATATTTTTTGTCCAACTGGGCTAGTTCTTTCCTTTGAGCAGAGGGAAGTAACCTATCACACACAATCTGTTTTGGTTTGTGTTCCAAGTTCAAAAAACATAGTGGTTTGACTAAGTGGGGTTGATTTATCAAAGGCAACTTTTTTCAAGGGAAGTTACACTTTGCAAAGAAATTTTCCCAAGGCCCTAGTGAATAAGGTCAAGATAATGTCCATCATCTAAACATTTGCAAGTAAAAATGCAGTTTAAAAAAAAAAAATTCCCTTGCACTTCATTGGGTATTCTTTACAAAGTGAAATTTAACTGCTTTCACTAATCTCTAGGGAACATTTGCAAAGTAGCCTATTTGACTTAATAAACCAACCCCAAGGTGTATGAGGACAAACACATTACCCTCTGACATCTGCCTGTCTATAGCCACACTACAAGAACATTTGATGCATAGTTAGATGCAATAAAAATAGCTATACTTTAGCTTTGTCAGAGGTGCCCACTATATCTAAAGGTACTATAGTAAAAATATTTTTGACCAGATGGTGTAATGATTGTAATAACTATGGGTAATAGATACAACAAAAGGAGGAAAGAAATTGGACTTCGTATGAGGCAAGTCACTGAATGCATACCTTATTCAAATGTTTTATACAATTATTTATTGATAACAAATCACATCATAGAGAGTGTCAATCTGTAATACAGGACACAATATAATGTAATACATATGCATGAATATTTAATAGTTATACAGAGTAAGATAAAACATAATAAGCATTATAGTTACAAAAGGACACTCATCCATTCATAAAAGTTCAATGAACATAATCGATTTTTCATGGTGAGCCAAAATTGTCTAAGCATCAGTTCGATGTAACTCGACGCACGTTTCATGGCTCATGCCAATCATCAGGAGTAAAATGCTCTGAAATTAAGTCAGTGATATCTATAAGTATAGGATATCCTTTAAACGGAGAACAATCTCTCAAAATAAAGGTGTGTAACTTACAGCATGGCCAAATAGTGACGCCCAACCTTAAATCTAAGGGAAGAAGAGGAACAAGGATGATCATCTCCCTCAGGGCTGAGGTGAGGAGTCCCATCCAGACCAGAGACAACAGCCAGGTGAAGACCAGGTGACCATGTCACGACCATGTGAAACATACCTGCTAAAAATAAAACCAAAACCACCAATTGATGGTGGACTGTGTAATGTGAAATCTAAAAATAAACCCTAAAAGATGTTGTGATGAATGTGAATCAAACTAAATTACCTTGTGTGTGGATCTGTGGCTGTAGACATGCCTGATGTCCTGCTTGTGTGAATGGTCCATGTGAAATGGTCAGCTGGCCAGCCTGAGCAGCTTATATCCCTGTCAAAGGGCGGGTCCCCACCAGCACCATGAGCCCAAATTGGATGGAAAGAGTAAATCTGCTCAATGCTCAGGCGGGTTAATGCATTGAGCAGAGCATCCAATCATGATGCCGATTCATAGGAGACAAGACCCCGGCCCCAACCTGTATAAAGGATTAGTGGGGGGCAGGGAAAAGACTGCCATAGCGGGTATGTTTTTTGGTTGTAGTTTTTTTATCTTATACACTTCACATCACCACTATTCATCACTTCACTCATTCACAGGTATAGGCTCATTTCATTACTTCAATACATTCATTTCACATGGTTTCATTTTCATACCCTTGCAGAGCAGTGTGGACTGTTAAGCATACCCCAGATTCACATGGTCGTGACATGGTCACCTGGTCTTCACCTGGCTGTTGTCTCTGGTCTGGATGGGACTCCTCAACTCAGCCCCGGGGAGGTGATCATCCTTGTCCTTCTTCTTCCCTTAGATTTAAGGTTGGGCGTCACTATTTGGCCGTACTGTAAGTTACACACCTTTATTTTGAGAGATTGTTCTCCGTTTAAAGGATATCCTATACTTATAGATATCACTTATTTAATTTCAGAGCATTTACTCCTGGTGATTGGCATGAGCCATGAAACGTGCTTCGAGTTACATCGAACTGATGCTTAGACAATTTTGGCTCACCATGAAAAATCGATTATGTTCATTGAACTTTTATGAATGGATGAGTGTCCTTTTGTAACTATAATGCTTATTATGTTTTATCTTACTCTGTATAACTATTACATATTCATGCAAATGTATTACATGATATTGTGTCCTGTATTACATATTGACACTCTCTATGATGTGATTTGTTATTAATAAATAATTTTATAAATGATTTGAATAAGGTATGCATTCAGGGTCTTGCCTCATACAAAGTCCCATTTCTTTCCTCCTTTTGTTGTATACATATCAGGGATGGAGGCTTGTCATTGTTACAATTAGGTTGTGTTAGGTCATTCATTATATGGGTAATAGATGTATTTTCCTTTTTATAAAGGCAGGCTTTATTACATATTTGCATGTGCATGCATAAATTATACAAGTTTTCCCAGTTTGTACCGCTAAATACTACTACTAAATTTGTTTCCCTAAATTATCACTAGCACTTTTTGTATCTTCATTTTGAAATAAATTAAGCTGTAGATAACATCGGAATGTTTCAATTTATTGTTCACATAAGGTATATAGGACTGACGACTAGAGATAGATGCACCAAATATAGTATGTCTCCCTCTGATGTCAGTGACTGCTGAGTTCAAGTAAGCATCCATGTGTGGCTGCACAAACCAATAAGGCAGTGAAGAATGCTGGTGACTGCACGGTGAAATGAATGCTTTTAACCTGCTTACTAGTTCCAGATGTGCACAAGTGCCATGCTGTGACTTGATGAGCCTTCTTATCTAAAGGGCATTTATGTCAAAGGAGACATGAAGTTCCCTTTTAAAGATGAAAAAAACGCTAAAGTCTAAAGTTAGTATGCTGTAATGTGGGGACTCAGTTTGAATGCAATGTGAATAGGGAAAAAGTCATTCTGAAGTTTGAGTTTTACAAGGAAATATAAGTGCATACCTATCTATTCAAGTAGTTAAAAACATGCTTACATTGGATGTTGGTAGACAAAATAAGTGCATATAATTAGTGTAAGGAATAGTGCATAATAGGTATTTAGAGTAAAAACAAAAATCTTGTTTTATACATATTTGATTTTTTTTCCAGTGATTTTCCACTCATTTGCCTAATGATTCAGCAAAATTACTGTTAGATTTAATGAGGAAGAAAGGCCAAGTCTAACTATTCTTAAAATGTCCCCTACCCCCTTCTCCTGCTTAACCTGTATAAAAAATACATGTGTACCCCAGTCATGTGATCCTGCACTCCTCCAGGAGTGCTCGACATTGGCTTGGAATTCTGGGAGCTGTAACATCACCAAAGGCTCCCATGGACCAGCTATTGCCTCTGCTCCCTCTCCTCCCCTGCAGCAACTGTTCATTTACACAGGGGAGTTAGAGCTGCTGAATCATGTGACCGAACTGGAGTGGAATAAAATTAGATAAGTATACACATTTTTTACACAGGTTAGGCAGGATAGGTAATAGGAGGGGGGAGGGAAAAATTTTAAGAATAGTTAGACTTAAGCAGGTCATCTATGGATTGATATTCATCCGATTCAGTAGGTACCAGCTGATTTTCAATGCATATATGGGTAGACTGGTTGTACACAAGTCGATCTATTGACTTGTGTACAACCAGACTGTTGGCTTTTTCCTGAATGACCAATGCCGCCAGCTATAGCCAGCAACACTGATTATTGTATTCTGACTGCAGGGAAGGCTTCAGGGAAGACTCCCTCTGTCAGAATACATTACCACAGTGGATGGGATTCCCCAACCCACCGCAAATGTGTGGATGGCGGAATCAGATCATTTTTTATATTCAACCCACTATTTGAGAAAAAAAAGATCAATGTATGGATGTATGTATGCTAGGATTTTCTTCCACTTTAATAAAGGAATTCTGTTGAATCTTTAATTATGTCTCAGGCCAAAGCCCTTGTATTGTCATGATGTTTTTTTTTCAGTCTGATTCCTCAGACCTGTAGTTCTGAGACATTGTACCAATCTATAGCTTTGTTCATACTGCCCTGCTTGCTCAGGAACTAATACTACTACTAGGAGTCAGATGATATCAGACCTCAATAGCGGATAGAAGTCTTGGGCTTTCCATACACGGAGCAAATTTGTTTCCTGCAACCATGGGTTGCAGGAAACAAATTTGCTCAATTCCCCCATCAAACAGACAATGTTGATGTGGGAATTCCTCCCTTATTGTCTTCTTCCAGCAGGGTGGGGGAAGCCACCCCCACTGGGAAAAGACAGTGATTATCACTAGCGGCTACAGCAGATAATAAATATAAATAAATACAGCAAAGTTTGCAATAATCACAAGCGAACTTGGCAGGCTGGTTGTACCCAAATTTATTGATTATTTAACTTGATACATTCAGCCTGTCCATTAATGGTTTGAATCTTGGCTGGTTCCTGATGAACTGGCTGAGATTTGAACCGCGTATGGTCGGTCTAATGCCCCATACACATGGCCGAATTCCGGCAACATTATCAGGTTCAATAAAAACCGTCCGACATTCGGCCCATGTGTATGGCAGTCAGTCTGATAGAAGCTGTCCAAACGGACAAGCATGCTGGAAAACCAGCAGCCGACCGGTTACCGATCAGAGCTCTCAACCAATGGCTGAGAGAGCTGACCAGAGTGCACTGGCAGGGGGGTCGCCCCCTGCAGAACACAACAGCTCAGCAGGGGAGATCACTGTACTAATGTTGGATCGTTAGTACAGCGGCTCCGACCTGAGATTACTTTTTTTTTTCATTCAACCGGCTGGGTTGAACGAAAATAAACTCATAGTGTGTACCAGGCTTAAGACATGGTAGTAATCTAACATATTCTCTACATTTAACCCATACTTTAAAGATTCAATTCCTCATTTAAGAGATTATTGGTTTTACTTCCAGTTGTGTCATTGAAATAGGAAGTATTAGGAAATTTCCCAAACCAAGGACACTGACAGAGGTTCATACTATTGCCCACTCTATCCAAAACTAAAAAAAAATAGCTATAGATCCAAAACTATTTTTTTCTGAATAAAATTGTGTCGTATTAGAGAAAACAATGAGACAGAGATATATAGGTATGAGTGGTATTGAGTAGTGCTTTTTCTTTCTTAATATCTTGAAAGCAAAGTTACAGGTAAACCATATCCAGCCATACAGCAAATTTATATTGTTCTTTTCTTTCTTGCTAAACCAAGATCTGTTCAAAGTAAAACCTTTTTCAATATGTGAATTATGAGTGCTAGGAGACCCTAGTACTGTTTATATTTGGGATAAACTTAACAACGTTTGGAGTTTAAATTTCAGCACACACAAATAATGTATCGTCCACTCAAAAATGATATTTTGTATGAAAATGATAATTTATTTAGAACAATTATAAAACACCCCTATGTACAAACATAGAGTGCATTATACAAATGTAATTTAAAGCAATGTCATCATACACTGTATAACTTTGCACAACAAGCAACCACTAAGTAAAATTGATCAGTACCCTTAGTAGTTTACCAATATGTTGGGTCAATGCATTTTGTGGCACAAAAATGCCACTTCTTCAGGTTCTTCAGAATGTTAGTATATGGTGGCCTTAATACAATCCCTCTGGTGGTTGATCTGGTTGTTTCAAATATCTGTAATAAATCATATTCATATATGTCACATTTGTTACAAATTTCAGTGAATAGCCCCTGGGAGTTCACATAGATGTTCTCAAGCACATTAACCTTCCATTAGCCCATTTAGCTGAGTTGTCTAATTACAAATCTGGTTCATGATTATGCACTAACAATTAAAAAAGATATGTTACCTTCATATCATACTCATTCACTGGGTCCTTAGTTCTGAGAGGAATGAAAGTCCAAGATGCAAAATGTGGCTTTAATTATTTCTACAGTGCAGTTCTGTGCATATCGTGTTGATTTTGCAGGCCTGAGCTTTTAACAAAGCTTTACAGATAACGCAGTTTTCCCTTCATTTATAGCCTCACACCCTGTTGACCTTTAGATATTTTTTAGCTGCACAGAGAATTCAAAGAGAAGATGCCATCAGTAAGTAACCAAAGCAAAATTCATAATTGCAGAGGCCAGTAGTTCAGCCTGAATGCGTGTAGCAGGGCTAAATAAACAATTTAGATAGAACCATAAGCCATTTTAAACATACCGAGGCTAGGATGGTATGGTTTTTATATCATCTACAAATACTGTAAAAGTTCACAGATGGGTTCATCTGCTTTTTTTATGTTGTTTTACTGTTGATCTTTTTTTAGTCACATGCTCTTCTATATAGTACAAAATAATCACAAAATATTGGGTGAGTGAATGCAAATATAATGGGTCACCAAAATATACAGTAGATCAAAGAAAATGACCAAACATTGCAGAGGAGTGTAAAAAAACCAGAAAATTTATATCAAATACTTACCGTAATTTTCCTTTCCTGATAGGCTCCATGGCAGCATATGTGTGGGGTAGCCCCGCCTCAATAACTACCCAATACAACCCCTCTCCCATAAATCTTTGCTCTAGGCTGCTATCCATGTTCTGTAACTAGCCTACTCCAGACATTTGGGAGGGACTCCTGCTGCCATGGAGCCTATCAGGAAAGGAAAATTACAGTAAGTGTTTGATATAAATTTTCCGTTTTCCTGACAGGCTCCATGTGGGAAATAACTCGCCAAACACATCTGGGTGGGAAAAAATGTTTGAGCAAAAAAAAAAAAAATTTTATTTAACATTGTCAACAGACAATACTTGTAAACCAAAATTAATGGATGACAGAGCAGCAGGTTCAACACAGTAGTGAGGGACGAATGTGTTAATAGAAGACCAAGAGGCCACTCTACAAATGATTTCAGGTGCGACATGCCAAGAAGCTGCCCAAGAGGTCGAGAAACTCCGGGTCGAATGAGCCGTCACTGCCTCTGGAGGAGCCAAGCCCTTTGCCTTGTATGCCCTCTGAATGGTCTGCACAATCCAGGAAAAAATTGATCTGACCGAAGCTCGCATTCCCTTGTTTTTACCATGGATAAGGACGAAAAGAAATTCTGTATGTCTGAAAGGAGCCGTGACCTCCAGATATTGTTTTAGAGTGTGGCCTACATCAAGAGGATGAACATCTTGATTATCTGTTCTTTTAAAAGTAGGAAGCAATATCTCTTGGTTTTCATGAAAGACTGAGGTCACTTTAGGGTTTGACCCTAGCATGGGAATCAACACTGCTCTGTCTGGGAAAAAGGTCAGAAAAGGCTCCTCTGAACCTAAATTTCTGACACTCTTTTGGCCGTAGTCACAGCTACTAAAAAAAGTGGTCTTGAGCGTGAGGTCTCTAGTGGAAAGAGGATTGTCAGGATCTGATCTGAGATTGGAGAGAAAATCCAAGACAAGAGGGAGGTCCCACTTGGGGAACCTAGGTCTTCTTTGAGGTCTAAGCCTGATAGCTCCTTTAAAGAACTGACGAACCAAGGCATGATTTGCCCATGAAACTCCTATGAAGGCCGAGATGGCTGAAACTTGAACTCTAATGCCCCGTACACACGGTCGGACTTTGTTCGTTGTCCATTTGAACCAACGAGAGGAAGTCCGCCTGCACATTCTGAATCCCCGAAATGTAAACCGCAGAGATGTTGGACAACTTCTTCTGAGCCCAGCTCATTATTGGCTCTACTTCCTATATCAGAGACCAGCTGCGAGTTCCACCTTGCTTCTTTATGTAAGCCACCGCGGTTGTATTGTCCAGCCTTAACATTACTGATGAATTCACTAGTAGATGGCGAAATGACAGGAGTGCCTAAAAGGCGGCCCTCAGCTCCAGTATGTTGGAGACAATCCCTTAAGAAGGGGAATTCCATCTGCCCTGAGCCACTTCTGAAAGGCAGTGAGCGCCCCATCCACGATTGCTGGCATCCAATGTTATTGTGACCCATAAGATGGGAATGATTGAATTGTGATTGCGCAGATTTTTCCCTTGAAGCCACCAAAGGAGAGACGTTCTCATGGTTGGAGTAAGGTGTATGCGCTGGATTTGGCTGGAAGAATCCCATTGTTGAAGGAACCCTTTTTGGAAGGGCCGTGTATGCCATTGGGCCCACTTCACCATAGGAATGGTGGCTGTCATTGTGCCAATTACTTTCAGGCATTGGAGATCGGAGAGGTAAGATGACGCAAGAGCTGCATGTATTCTGTCCCAAATCACTCCAACTTTCTCCTCTGGAAGGGAGATGGTGCCATCCATTATGTTGAAGTGAGCCCCTAGAAACACCAGGGATTGTGTTGGCTCTAGATGGCTCTTCTCTAAATTCAGAAGCCACCCAAATTCTTGCAAGGTGTAAATGACTAAGCTCTTGTGCTGTAAAAGTTGGTCTTTGTTTTGAGCTAGGAGAAGTAGGTCATCTAGATAGTGGTGGAGACGAACCCCCTTGATGCGAAGCAGAGCTACAACAGATAATAGGACCTTGGAAAAGACCGGAGGTGACGTTGTTAGACCAAAAAGTAGACACGTGAATTGCAGATGCTGATTGCCTACTGCAAAGCGGAGGAATTGTTGGAAATCGGCTGCCACCGGCATGTTAAAGTAAGCGTCTTTTAGATCGATTGAAATCAACCAGTCTCCCAGATGTACTGACTATTGAATTGTAAGTAAGGATTTCATTTTGAACTTTTCCTTCCAGATAAAGGAATTGAGATGGGTTAAGTCTATTACTGGTCTCCATGTACCGTTTTTCTTCTGTATCATGAACAGAGGTGAATACATGCCTTTGCCTCTTTCGTCTTCTAGAACAGGGATGTCCGCGCTTTGGACCAATAAACAATTCACGTAGGTTAACAGGACCTGCTTTTTCTCTTTTGAACCTGGAAGAGTTGTAGGAACAAATCTGAGTCTTGGGGCCTTGTTTAAGACCCACTTGTGACCGGAGGAGACCGTCTTGACGGTCCAGTAATCCGGGATTGAGGCCGCCTAGACATGCCTGAAGTGGCGAAGACGAGCCCCCACCTGACATGCCTGAGCGGGCCCAATCTCAAAAGGACTTAGTGGAGTCCTGGTTGCCAGAGGAACCACCTTTTGTGGGTTTTTTGAAAGAGGACTGCCTAGATTTCCAAGACCTTGAAAACTCCGGACCAGGCCGCTTCCCTAGCACGATCAGAATTTTAGTAGGCGCCGATCTTGAGGGAGGAAACCAGACTTACCACCCGTGGTCCGGGTTATGGCACTATACAGCTTGTTGCCAAATAGTGAAGTTCCTTCAAAAGGAATTCGGCACCAAGCTTGTTTGGAAGCCGGATCCGCCGACCATGGACGGAGCCATAAGGCACGACATGCTGAAACAGCCGCCAACATAACCCAGGACATCAGGCGGATGACATCAATAGAGGCCTCCCCAAGAAAGGCCGACACCAGCCTGATCTCCTGAATAGGAGAATCTTTAGCTGTTTCAATCGAGATACCTCTCAAGAACTCATCCACATTATCAGACCAAGATTCTAAAGCTTTGGATACTGCAGCAATCGCAAGTACTGGCTTGCATGCCATTCCTGACGTCAGGTAAATCCTTTTTAGATCTGAATCAATTTGTCTTTCCAGAGGATCTTTAAAAGATACAGTGTCTTCTAAGGGAAGTACATATCTTACTAGTCTCATCAGTGCTGCATCCACCAAAGGAGCTGATTCAAGGTGTTTTACTTCCACTTCCTTAAAAGGATACAGTTTCAAGACCTTTGATTGCATGGAACTCTTTTTGTCCATCTTGCTCCATTCATCAGATGATGTCACCCAGTTCAGAGAGAAAAAGAAAATATTGTCACTCCTTATTGAACTGCTTAAAAATTTTCCTCTGTTTTGGGGGGAAGTAACAGGGTCTTCCCACTTCAAAGCCTCTCTTACTGCTTTCACCAAAGAAGGGACTAAAGCGTATTCAAACCCCACGCCAGGATCTTCCAGATCTGATTTGCTGTCTGAAATAGGAGCAGAATGGCGTCTTGGCTGGGAAGACTCCCATGTCTCATGTACTGAACCTTCTCCCACTGGAGGGCATAATGGGTCTGATGGGGAATCACGGGGCTGTTGAGCCTCTCTTTCCTGTAGAGATTCTTTCACAACCCGTCTCACCATAGATTCTAAACGCAGGTCTGCACCATCCCTCTCATCTGCGGCTTTAGAGAAGTGGTGATCACAGAGAGATTTGTCTACTGGAACAGACATCCTGCACCCCCAGCATGATTTTTCTGATCTCTTGCTAGAGTGAGATGAAGTGGGGTGAGAAGGATTTTTACTGCGCTGTTCAGATCTGGAAGGAGATTTATGATGGCTAGACCTGGAGGAAGGTTGCCGGTGGTGTGATTTTGATGATCCACTTCCTTTATGGGAACTACGGTGTGGATCAGACCTAGAAGGGCTATAAGGAAAGGAGCACAGAAAAGATAGAGACAGGAATCAGCTAGTGTCCTAAAATCCTACTCTCAATCCTTGTACAGGTAGAAAAGCATAACTGCAAACATACCTGCTACAAGCGGGCTGGCCACTAGGGGGCAGTGAGGAGTCCATGGTGTCAACACAATAGGAAACTGCAGAGACAGATTCACACATCAGCTGGCTGACAAAAGACCTCAACCCCCAGACAATAGAGCTTGTCTTACCTTGAACCACCAAGATAGTTGCCCCGGGAAGTCGCCGTATCACCCACGAACATTCCCGGGGCTCTGTAAGCTTTCCACAGCTTTCAAAAGTGGCGCTCATGACATCACCGACGGCATCAGACACGAGACGCTTGTGCGCATGCGCGAACCAAGCCTCGACTTCGTATTGAGTCCGCGCATGTGCAGAGAGCACGCCGGTACCCGGAAGCAATAGAGAGAGCGGCTGCTGGAACACAGGAAGCGTCAGCGCCAACTAGGACACCAGTGATGAGGGAGAAGCACACAGGAAAAAGGTACAAGCAACGCATAAACACTGCTGCCATGTGTATACGAATATAAAAACTTACCCCTCCTCCTTCGATCACCTGGGCTGAGGAACCGCCACACACACACCGGACTTGGTAGCAGATAAAGGTCGCCTGGAACATTAGGCAAACAGACCGTGCGCACATAGATGAACCAATCTCAAACTTCAGCGCTACTCTGCTATACACTCCATACCCTGCTTAACAGTCAAGGCCTATCGGAGGAATAAATTTGGCACACAGAGTTGTGAAGGGTGACTATATGCAATATTAGCAAAAAAAGTCATTCTAAAGGCAGTTTTTTTTACTATTTTCTGCATTCAATTAAAAAAAAACTTCTGCATTCAGCCCTCCAGCCCCCACTTATACTTACCTGAGCCTGATTTTAATCCAGTTATGTGTATGAGAGCAGAGGGTCTCTTCCTCCTCATTGGCTCAGACTCAGCTTCTGCTGCTGCCAATCACAGCCAGTGAGGAGGGAGAAGACACACAGGGTGGGGCTTGGGAGTGAGCTTGCACGAGTGCCCCATAGCAAGAGGCTTTCTATAAGGGCACGCTGCAGAAGGAGGAGCCAGGAATGTCAAAAGGGAACTCAAGAAGAATAGGTTTGGGGCTGCTTTCTGCAAAACCATTGCACAAAGCAGTTAAGTATAACATGTTTATTATTTTAATTTAAAAAATTGAACCTTTAAAGTCACTTTAAAAACCACTTCCTGCCCGCATGACGTGCTATGACAATGTGGAGGAGATATCTGTATGATGCCTGCAGTTTCAGATATTATCTAGATATCTTTTGTTTAGCCAGCAGTTCCCTGAAATGTAAAAGCCATCATAGCGGCTCATTAGCTGCTGGTTTGCTTTTACAGGCACCAGGAGGGAACACCCTCCCGTCACCCTCCAGTGCCTCTCCAGGCTCTCCGGTGCGATTCGGAAGTCGGAGATTTGACCTGGTGATGGCGCCGGATTACCACAGAGGTGGCCAAGGACTGGATGGTCCTTGGCCATCTCTATGACCCTGGGAGGCCAGAAGCGACATCATGACAGCACTTCCAGATGTAAACACTGTCATTTTTTCCCCTAGAAAGCAGACATCAATTTTGTTTTTATCTCATGCTTTCCAGGGTAGAGGAGATGTCTGGTGTCTTAAAGACCCCAGATATCTCCATAGAGAGGACCTGTCATGCCTTATTTCTATAGCAAAGGATGTTTACATTTCTTGTGATAGGAATAAAAGTGATTAAAAAAAATAAATAAATAAAGGGACAGTGTAAAAATGAAAAAAATAAAAATAAAATAAATAATAAAAAAAATTAATTGTAAAGCACCCCCATCCCCCTCGTGCTCACATACAGAAGCAAATGCATACGTAGATCAAGCCCGCATATGTAAACGGTGTTCCCACCACACATGTGAGATATCGCCGGGAACATCAGAGTGAGAGCAATAATTCTAGTGCTAGACCTCCTCTGTAACTCTAAATTGGTAACCTGTAAAAAATGTTAACGTTTCGTCTTTGGAGATTTGTAAGTACCATTGTTTGGCACCATTCTGCAAGCGTGCACAATTGTAAAGCATGACATGTTGCATATCTATTTATTTAGCATAACATCATCTTTTATTCTTTATAAAAAAAATGGTTATATATTGTGATTTTTTGCATTAAAATTAAAGTGTATTTTTTCCCAAAAAAAACTGCGTTTGAAAAATCGCTGCGCAAACACTGTGTGACATATCAAATTGAAATGATCACATTTTATTCTCTATGGGTGAGAACTGGTTAAAGGTGAAGCTTTTTAAATTTGTTTTGGATGGAATGAAGAGGGATTAGAACACTTGTCAGTTTCTATTTCTCTCTGTGCCCCTGTTAGGGATATTCTCCATCAGTATTTGTCATTTTTACCATTATCATTTAAAGTGAAATTATAGTACTCAGAACAGTAGTAGAGAGGAAACCTTCAAATTCTGAAGACCCTGGTGACAACCAGGGTTTCACTCAATTTGAATGGATTAACTTTCATTTCCTGTTTTGGCTATGGGACAGGAAGTGAAGGAGAAGTTTCCCTATGGGACACAGGTGGGAAAACATCTGACAGGGATTTTTTTTATTTATTTATCAGGACTATTTTAGGATATAATGCTGATTTACTATTTTGTTTGCTATTCCAAGTCAGAAGTTGAAATGCATTCAAAAACATTCAACATCAATCCTAAAGCCAATTTAAAAAAACATAGAAATATAATTGACAATGTGAGTGAGTTATGACATACACACTTGGACTGCTTCTTGTTTGTTGTTTACATTAATTTAATTTGATACATTGCAGCAAGACTGTGGACAGACTATTCTTATAGTCATACATTCTGTTTTAATAGAAAGGGAGGAGAGAAATGTGCATATAATAGTGATAGAAACCTCAATTGTTGCCTGGCACACTGTATAATGATGACAATAGTTTATAATGATGGTATAATGATGACAATAGGTAAGACTTCAACAACCACTAGACATGGCATGCTAGACTACGTGCTAGAATCTGACCTGTTATTCTATAATTATCTCTTCAGGTCTTCTAAAACAAATCCTTTGAGTTTAGTATTAGCTAGTTATTTCTGCTGCTGTACACCCAAGACAGCCCTATGAGTTGCTTGCCAGAACTTGCTCAAGAGAAAGTAGTTACATCAATAACTCGGGTGACAGATGAGGAAGCTTTTTGTTTTGGCTTGATTAACTTTTACTTACTATCATTTATATTAATATTCAGCCTCACAACAATAATGCTATGTAAAAAACTAGATATACTGAGAATAAACCTTTGGGTTGATGTACACAAGTATCGGTGGTATGGCTTCTGCAACTTGCTCAATAACAGTTTAATAAACTCAGTTAAATACAGACAAAAGAACCAGACTAAGCAAATCCAAGTCCTTTCACATCAACCTAACTGGAATAGGCAATGTCAAAGTACCAAAGATTGTCTACATCCCATTTTTCAACTTCTTTAAGATTCTCATCGAGTCATTATTTTAGGTTTTCCTTCATCTTTCAAAAATTATTAATTGTCATAAATAAGGAGAAGTTTCACATTCAGAGCCAACATGAATCTGACCAGAACTGAAGTCACTTGCAGTGTTAGAATATTGATGAAGGAATGCGGATGTTCACATCTATAGCAACTAATTACCAATATGTGCCATCTACCCTCTGAACTGTGATCAGATGGCATAGAAGGGCCAATAATGGGGATTTTCTTATATGCAAGCCCCTCCCTATAAAAGTCAGAGTTCCCAGTTTTTGTCAGTGTGTTGGAAAAGACATGGAGTAGATAGCGACAGATCACAGAGTGTTTGCAAGGATAGATAGCTGTTGCAGGTGAAAATTGCTATGTTTACAGTCAGTCACATACAATCTCAGTGTGTGTCAGACAGGCCATACACGGTGAATTTTTTGGGGTTGCAGGAAAGAAATTTGCATGATTCCCCCATCAACACAGACAGTGCTAACAGAAGAATACCTCCTGCTGAGCAATTGTCTGCTCCAGGAGGGGAGGCGGGGGCAGGTGGGGGAAGCCTTCTCTGCCGGGAGAAGACAGTAATTATCGCTAGCGGCTATAGCAGCGATTAGCAATAATCTCAAGAGAATCTGGCAGGCTGGTTGTGCCAAGTTGTTAGATCGATCAGCTTGGTACAATCAGCTTGCTCATTAACGGTTCGAATACGGGCTGGTTGCAGCTGAGGTTCGAACCATGTATGGCCAGCCTGAGAGACAGGGCCATCTTTAATATTGATTGGACCCTGGGCAAACATTTTCTTTCCCCCTCCCCCTTCCCTGCAATTTCATTCTCCACCTGTTCTGAGACATACAAAAAATAGCAGTTTACTGAATCAGATTAGGAAGGGATTGCGATTGGTTGCCAGAGGTGACCCATCAATAGAGAGAGCACTCCTAGGCATCCTAGGACTCTTGGGATCAGTGGAAATGCTGGGTGAAGGGGGCTGATCAGTGGCAATGCTGGGGGTTGATGGGATCAGTGACAGTGGTGGGGGGTGGGATTAGTTAGGAGGCAGTAGCACAAAGCTGGGAATCTTGGTAAGTATATAGTGGGGGATTCTACACTGACCACCATTGTAATGGGGAATTTACAAAGACCACCAATGTGAGGGGAATGTGCACTGACCACCATGTAACAGGGGATTTTATGCCACCCACCAATATAAAGAGGGATTTCTACACTGACACCAATGTAATATGAGCATTTACACCAACCACCAGTGTAAGGGGGAATATACAATGACCTCCATATAAGAGGGAATTTACACTGACAACCATCGTCAAGGAGATTTGTACTGACCACCAATGTAAGGTGACACTTCTACACCGACCACCAATGTAAAGGAGGATTTACGCTGATCACCAAAGTAATGAAGAATTTACACTAACAACCAATGTAATGGGGGGATTTTACATCAACAACCAATAAAGGGGTATTTCTACACTGGCCACCAATGTAAGGGGAGATTTACACTCACGACAAATTTTAAGCATGGACCACCAATGTAAGGGAGGATTCGAAACTGACCACAAATGCAATATAGGATTTTTTTACCGATTACTAATATAAAGAGGAGTTTCCACACTGGCCACTAATGTAATGAGGATTTACACTGACCACTAAAGTAATGGGAGCTTTCACAGTAACCACCAATGTAATGAGAAGATTTACACTGACCACCAATGTAACTGCATTCTCATTTGTGTGTGTCGGGAATGCATGCAAAATCACTTTCCTGACATCACAGAAATGTGCTGCCCTTTAGCAGATACACAGCAGTGCCATTAATTGTTAATGACACCCTCATGCATCGGCTGAGATGTGCGTATTCACATGCATCAAAATTCACCAAAATTCACTGTGCTGTGGCACCATGTTATTTTGAAAAAGGGTTCCACCTCCAATTTGTTGACCTTTGCAGAACAGGCTGATGTTAGGCTTAATGAGCACAGTTGAGGCAAGACTTGCCAGCATGCCCCTTTACCTCCCCATTCGGCAGCATTCAGCAAAAGTGATTGTGAATATGACCTCAGGGGGGGCATGATATACATAAGAATGCCACTTCTATTTACATATCAATGCCACTGGCCTGCGCTATTTACATATCAGTGCCGCCACTAGTAACATATCAATGCATGTTATTTACATGTAAACACAGGGTCTGCAGGTGAGTCATCTGTACATGACAATAGGGCAGAGCTTTGCAGCATTAGTAACAGAACTTCACACTGAGATATCGAGACACAGCACGGGACTAAAACTTCAAGGGACAAGGGAATTTAAACTGGGATAGTTGGCAAGTAGAGGCAGCTGCTTTGGGCCCAACAACAATAATGGGGCCCAGGGCAGCTTCCCCTTTTTCCCTCCCTTAAAGATGGCCCTGCTTAGAGAGGCCTGTAGCAGATATGGATATATCATAGAATGTTTTCAGAGAGAGGTAGTTGCTGCTATACCACCCCATACAGTACTGCTGCTGATAAATGCTAAATCAGTCAGTCATTTATGCAATCAGGGTGTGCTGGGGACTTGAAGCAGATAGGGAGAGATCACACAGTCTTTAAAGGGGGATATAGTTGCTGCTATACTACCACCAGCACCGATTTTTTCCCAACCTGTCATGGATCCCAGAAAGGTAACGTCTGCGGATCCATTGAATTCGAAAATGCTGAGAACCAATTTGAAGTCATAAATCTTTCCTCCTATCCTCTTTCTAGTGAACAATTATCTGTACTTAAGCTCGGTTTACCCTTCTGCCCGGTTCAAAAAATAGATCAATTTGAATTAATTAAAGATATCAATCTTTTTTCTAGAAAATTAATGTTTAAAGTTTTGTTTGACAAATCTAACACATCTGCTAGTGATCCGGCCCTGACCAGCTCTGACTGGGAAGGCATGACCATTGCAGACATCCGAGCCATGGAGGAGTTGATGGAGCTGTGGGAGGAGGGTGGCCTGGAGGAGAGTGACCTGTTGGAGGCCGACTCCTTCGATTCCATCCCCGGCCCCTCTCCTCACACCCCCATCCTCCGTCTCCACCGTTCTCCCTCCTAGGACTGTATGCCAACCCAGGGAGTACAAACCCAAATCCCGCACCTTCCCTACCCTTCAAGGGAATCCAAATATATGGGCATTCACCAACCAGGTGACTAAAGAAATCACCCAAACTAAATGGAAGGACATGTCCCGTTCCAATTTAACCACTTCACAACTGGAGGCTCTTAAACTGCTACAAAATAACAGAGACATCGTGATTAAGCCCTCTGATAAGGGGGGAAATCTGGTTATTATGGATAGAAACCAGTATGAAACCATGGTTCTGGCTATAGTCCAGAATCACCAATGGTATCGAAAAGTCTCTTCCAGTCACCTTACCCTAACCATCACTAGATATAAACATCTGATAGGCACAGCATACCACAAAGGTCTCATAAGTAAGAACACCTGGGAGTTCCTTAATGTATCGTCACCTTGCACTCCTACCCTCTATGCACTTCCAAAGATACATAAAGATACAAAAAAGCCCCCAGGAAGGCCCATAGTATCCGGAAATGGATCACTCACAGAAATGGCCAGCAAACTTGTGGATGACTTTCTGAGGCCCCATGTTGAAGGGCTCACATCTTATCTCCAGGATACGGGGGATCTCCTACGTGTCTTGGATGGTATCTTTGTGCCCCCTGATTCTTGGTTGGTGGCTCTTGATGTGGAAGCCCTCTACAACTCCATCCCTCATGATTTGGGGCTGGAAGTTGTAGAGGGCTTCATCTCTGGGAATCCCAAGATTTCGGCAGAATACAATAAGTTAATTCTGGATCTGCTCCGTTTTATTTTGTCTAACAACATCTTTCTCTTCGGTGGCTCCCACTACCTCCAGGTGCAGGGGGTTGCGATGGGGACTAAATGTGCCCCTTCGTACGCCAACCTGTACCTGGGGGGGTGGGAGCGTGAACTATTTTACATGGATGATATGCAGGTGTATATTGAACGTATCCCGGTGTGGTGACGCTTCATCGACGATATTTTTTTTCATATGGCATGGAAGTAAAAATACCCTCCTTTCGTTTTTGGACAGTCTTAAGACCAACAAATTTAATTTGAAGTTCACCTTTGATGTAAGTGATCACCTGACTTTTCTAGATGTCCAAATCTTAGTAAATAAGGATGGGAGCATTAGGACCACCCTATATCGTAAACCATCGGCTGGAAATTCATTACTCCATGCCACCAGTTCCCACCCCGTCCCCCTTATCAACAACTTACCATATGGACAGTATCTCAGAGTCAGACGGAACTGTAGTGACGATGCTGACTTTGAGAAGGAGGCAAAATTGCTTCAGTCTCGTCTACGCGAACGAGGCTATAGCAATAAGTGCCTAAAAAGAGCTTATCTGAAAGCTAAAAAGCAAAATAGATCTCTGCTTATACATCGAGTAAAGCCTAAGGAAATTGACTCCAATGTACGAATAATCACTAGATTCTCAGGGCAACAGAAGTTCGAGATATTATTCAGAAATATTGGTATCTCCTCATGGGGGATGATAAAATCTCGAAACATCTAAAAGTCTACCCAGAAATCACATTTAGGTGCTCCCGCTCTCTTTGAGATGCGTTGGTGCATAGTCACCATGATACAAGTATCAATTCATCACCTGAATCCAGAAAGGGCAGTAGGCCCTGCCACAAATGTCAGTTTGCAGATTTATATACGCTGCCAGAAGTATTATACTCCCTAATGGTCGTCTCTTTAAACCAAGTTTCTCTGTTACTTGCCAATCTATTGGAATCGTATACATCATGATATGCGAATGCCAGAGTTTCTATGTTGGCAAAACAAAACGTCCCTTCTTCTGTAGAATCAGGGACCATGTGTTCCTGGTCCAGAAGAAGAAAATGGAAACCCCAATCAGTTGACATATGGGCCTGTATCATAACTTCGACAGCAGCAAAATGCACTTTTATGCCCTCGAGTATATCCCCCCTGGAGAGAGAGGGGGTAACTATGATAAGCTGCTCCTACAACGGGAGGTCCGCTGGATTCATGACCTTTCGGCTTTGAAGCATCCAGGCCTCAATAACGCCTTTAGTTTCAAACCGTTTCTATAAGCTCATATTGATCAATGATTGGGTAGACGTGAAATTTTTTCATATCTCTTATATGTTCATATCTCCCACTTTCTTCATCCCTCTTTTTCATTTTTCAATTATTTCATTTTATTGTGTTAGATCTATGTCAGTATTTATATTTGTAATTTTATTGTGTTAGTATGCTAAATTAAACCAATGTATTTTTTCATTGTCCTCTTTGCTGTTTGTTCCTAAGTTTGCAGTAAACTCTCTTTCCAAGCCTGTTTGTTGCTCGTTATATAATTATTTGATTCATTAATGGACTTTGCAGTCGGTCTCCTTTACATGGTTTTTCTCCCTCCCTCTTTGGTTCACACGGACACCAGGGGCACCCAGGGGTTTTATGAGTAATCAATCACTCACCCCTGGGAGCCCTAGAGGCGCACATTCCCACTGGATGCAAAAAACGGGCGGTGTAGGGATTATAGATCTCAATTCATAGACTGGTCTTTATCTACCTCACTGCTGTGTTTGCCCTTGTTTGGCCTCTCCGGTGAGGCTTAGACCTATTTATACTAGTAGTTATGTGATTGATCCTTCTCCATGTTACAGACCAAATTAATTTTAATTTACTTTACACTTTTCTACTTGCTTTTCCATCACCATCCAGTGGCAGATATTTTGTTCCTTTGCCCAGTTAATAATGGTTACTGTTTAGCCTTTTTCCCTATATTAAGATGGCGCTGTAGGACTCCTCAGATTGAGTGAGATTCCAATGTTAGTGCCACCGCTGGTTGGCGCACGCGCACTAGCTTTCCTCACGCGATCGGCATTGGATTTCTAAGCACATGCGCAGTCTGCCACTATACGCAACGTACGCTCTATCCGCCCCTCACCATCATCCTGCATCCATATATGGGAATGCCTCACTGTCTGTCCGCATCGCGGCGGTGACGTCAGATGCCGCCGCGATGGATGGGACTACTTAGTGTGGCTTCTTAGCCACCACCCTCTGTCAGAGGCTCCGTGGTTTAAAGGGGAGGCTGTGTCTCTCTTCCCTTCCCTGCTTGCCCATGTATTTCCTTCAGGTAATTGATTTTCATTATTAGTGTGCTTTGCACTGTCGCTACCAATATTGGCAAAAATAACTATCACTGATACCTGTTACATTTACTTCTGTTTTGCAGCATATGTGCGCTGCTGGATCATGGCGTCCTTATTGTCCAGTCCCTAGGAAGGTGCCATTATCTAGAGACCCAGAACCAGCGACTCTATACACCAATAAGCCTTGAATTGGCCCCTTATTTATACTATATATACCCTTGATTCAACCCAAGGTAAAAATCTGTTTCTTTAACTCTTGCAATGCCTCTGGCATTTAAATTGCCAGATTGGGGTGTCTGACCATGATTTTTTTTTATTATTCACAGTTTGTGACTATATATTAGAAACGCTTAGCCCCTCTGTGACCATTACGCTGGGGAGATACCGGTATTGGAGACCTGCGCAGCCGTGGAAATGCGATGCTGTGCGTTCCCACACCCACAATCAATATACATTGATCTCTCTTTTAAACAGGCTTGGTAAGACAGCTATATTTATACATTCATAAACAGTTATGTCTATTGGTATTGTTCGTTACCATTGAGGCATCTACATGGATTTATTATAATGTGATTTCTAGTAATGTATTGTAAATATCTACTAAATATTTGTTTGAATTGTGCAATGATGTATGCAACTAGTGCTTTTTGTCCATGCACTGGCAGCATGGTTCTTATTTACCTTGTTGATTTATACTATATTTCTGTTATCCACAGTTGAGACCTATATACATACCATAACTCCTGATGAAGCTCAAGAATGTGAGCGAAACATGTCGAGTAACAGAATGGTATTCATAGTTTGATGGGCCTCTATTGCCTCTTCAATATAGTTTTAACTTTTTGTTATTATGTATTTTTCAATAAAAAGTGTTTTGTATATGTGTAGTTGCATATAGTTTCTTTTAGTCTTATGCACCCAGTATTTATAAGCACCGTCAAAGTCCCGGGAACGTCACTGTCCCTTTTCCCTATCTTTGTTCATTTTCTATATGGGATGTGGTGCCAAGGGAAAACTATTCCTGTCCTCCATACATCAGACCACTATATAGTACTGCTGCTGAAGAATGCTATATTTACATTCAGTCATACATACAGTCTGTGTTAGATATCTAAAGTAGAAGGGGAGAAATTAAACAATATTTGCAGGAGCAGAAAGTTTCTGCTTTATTTTATACAGTAGTTCTGCTGAAAGGTGGTATACCCAGGGAAGAGTGGCGACCATCTATGAAGATGGATGCTTCAGTCAGGAGCTCTACCCTCTTCACCAGAGCTTTTTTTCTGTTATCAGCTTTAAAAAAAAACTTGTCTGTCCAGCTGATCGGCTTCCCTACATTCTGGGGAGATATCTCGCAGGAAAAAAGAGTGGCCCCAGCTGCAGAAACTGTCAAATTCCCCCCCCCCCCAGCAGAACAGAGTCCACAACAAAATGGTGGCCAGTAGCTGGGACTGCACCAAAATATCAGCGATGGCCACTCTACATCAGCGGCTTATGTAGCTGAAAACTCTCTTTCTCTGCCCTCACAACAATTACGGACCTGTGCAGCATACCACAATGTCCTGCCATCACCATGGTTAAGCTCCTCCACTCCCTCTACCAGAAGCCCGGCCAAGTCAAAAGCCAGAATGTCTTCAGTCATTGATACTGCACAGCGTGGAGTAGCAGTTGAGGTAGGTGACACTCTTCTGTGTATTTGAAGTATTTTTTGAGTCGAGGTAGGTGACACTCTTCTGTGTATTTGAAGTATTTTTAGTTATTTTTGTTATAAAATGACCCTTTTAGAATAGTAGCACATTAAAACACGTATAATATGTATCATTTTTGCCTGTCAACATTTGCGGCAACATAAGAGTTAAGCTCCATGGTGCACTTGGCAATATAGAGGTTAAATGCACAAGTGGATAAATCTGAAATGCCATACCCGGTTACATCTCTAGTATTTAGTTATGGGTCACCGAGCACTTCTTTGGAGAGGTTGAGATTAAAGTTTAAGAGGAGAAAGTTATATTAAACTTGGGTTGCCGAGCTGTGTATCCACCCCCTATGATGAAGTCAGAAGGACACAAAGCGTCAGGGTGTGGCTACCTGGCCACTGGAAGTGACAGAGCTGAATAGGACGGCAATATTGCAGTGGACATTCTGACACCTAACTGTCACTTTTGACACTTTATGGGAACCAGTGACACTATTACAGTGATCAGTGCTAAAAATATGCACTGTCACTAACTAAAAAGTTCTGTTTCTCTGGTTGATGATTGGCGGGTGAGTGCAGACATTGAGTTCACGATACCCGCCGATCAGCTCCCAGTATGTATAATCACAGTGGGAGCAACCTGCCGGCGGTGCAAAATTGCGCCCCCTACCTGGGAGTGCAGGATCACGTATATATATGAGATCCTGTGCACAGCTGCCGCCCTGTAGCAGGTACTGCTACAGGGAGGTCGCTCAGTGGTTAATGGACTTTTGTGAGTGGCTTTTTTAAGGATTGTTAATGTTTTACTGTACCTTTGGAGGCTTTTTCTTCTTTCTTCCTTATGTAATTTGGTGACTTATGAGCCGGATAGAAGAGTTACCCAGTAGCGTTTCATCCCAGGAATAAGTGTTATTTTACACAGGTCCTCTTTGCCAGTCATGCAAATGGGTGACAAATCAGTTTGATGAGTGTCTTCCTGAGGGGAGAGGGATCTCACGTACATGAGTGATGACCTATGAAAATTCCTGGTGGCTATTTGAAATTTCTTCTGCACAGTTTATGAACTTCATATCGCCTTTTTTTTCACAAACTTCACACTTTATGCACTTTATTGATTATTATTGCTTTGGGTAACAGCGTTGCTTTGAATTTGGAGTGACATTTTAGATACCACTATGAAAGTTATGTTATTATTATCATTAAGGGCATCCTTACACTCAAACATTACATTGTGTGTGTGCCAATTTCATGATGAAGTATGTGACCTTGAGGAGAGAGTGGGACACATAGAAGCCAAAATGGAACAGTTTGCCTTATCATTCAATGCCTTACTTGACTCTCATAATGATAGAGAGGATAATATAGCCTGGCTATAGGCCAAAGTGGCACATTTGGAGGACAGATCACGCTGCAATAACCTTAAAATCAGGTGAGTTCCGAGACAGTATAATCTCATCAACTACCCACATATATTCAAGATTTCCGACACTCTATCCTTCCCATGGTTCCAAATTTTAAAATGGTCGTGGACAGAATACACTGCCTCCCTTGGCCTCCACACTTACCAGACAATGTCCCATGGGGTAATAATACTTTGTGTTCACTTTTACCATGTAAAAGATAAGGTTCTAGCACTCTTCTGCAGGCCATTGCAGAGCAATACTCTAGCTTGCAAGTGTTCTCTGATCTGTCACACCATACCTTACAGCTTAGCAAGAATTTGCTCATGAT